>NC_135500.1:186900954-186992202 GCF_052857255.1 Amblyomma americanum | reverse complement strand
GAATGAATTGCACTCCGGGTGTATTCTTGATGTGTTGGAAGGGGTTAGAAGTAGACCGCAGAAAGAAGTTGGTTGTCCTTTTCACGCAGAAGACCTCCCTGGAGAAGTCATGAGGTGTCATTTAGTAACTAGACTGCACTTCTCTATGTGAAAGGAGTTAATTCAAAACAGGCAGAAAAACGGGAACGGGCGAAGCCCCTTAAACTGATCCGTTGCTAGCGCTGCTCTCAAGTGCTTCAACAAGTTGAAGGAAAAAGAGGCGAAATGAGGAAATGAGCGAGCATAAATATGCAGTGGTGACAAATCTGCCTCACTTGTTTCAAACAGCAGGTGGCTGCATGGCTGCCCAAATAAATAAGAAGCCACTGTTGCTGTTGTGTCTAAATGCCTTGCGGATGTGTACATACGTGCCGAATTCCTTCTGCCTATCGTTTTCCTGCCCCTCTGTTTTCTGTGCATCTCGGCTCCTTGCGAATGAAAATAATTGCTGCCGCCGTCAATCTTTTAATTGCGCGTTTGTCCCTGGCATGAATCAACTGCCGCTACACCACATGCTACTGCTATTGACGTTAAGTATTAATAGTAAAGGCTGTACAATCCGTGTGCAGTGCATTATAATCTCAGTAATATTCCTTCATGCAAAGTATCTTGCGAACCTTTAAAGAATGAATAACATGTGCACAGGCCAGAAATGAAGATCCATTCAAGGTCCACTTAGCCATTTCGGCGACACCCACGCGAATGCCGCGATAATAATTCAATTCGTCGACGTGGCTACAACGCCTACTGCGATGCCTGCCGAATGCGCCACTCGTTTTTACCAGTGAAGACGCGTACAGCGCCACCACACGCCGCCGCGCCCTGTCGACACCGGCGGGGCCACCCCCAGCCGTGCCTGTGAGCACACTACCCAATATTCTAGTTCAGTATACCACGACCTACGACATCGAAACCAGCACAAATTGGTCAAAATACAGCTCAGCTTTGGCAATGCGCGACGCCATTCTTCTAAAGGGCCTGCCTTCCGAGTGGTATGGCAAAGTGGATTCGCGCGCTTTGTGGGGGGATAAAAATAATAAATAAATAAAGAAACGAATAATGCGCGTCTCCTGGGTCCTTACTTTAATGCGGCTCGTCTGCGTCCTTCCTCCGCCGCCTCGATGTTCGCGAACGAACGTCACCGGCAGCAAACGCCTCAAAAGCTAAAGTCAACCGAACAAAAAAACGCGTAAACAATAACGCATCTCGGGTGCATCTTCCGTTTGCTCTGAATCTCACGAAGGCGGAAGTAAGTTCCGTGACAGGGTTCCTTAACAGAGACTCCTCGGGGCGGCCGCTTTCGTTGTTGTTGTTTTTGCAGCGGCGTTGCAAAGGAGGAACACTGCCACGCGCATTTCGCCGCGCTTCACGCTCCAAACGACAACGAGAACGGCGTAGGACGCAATAAAACGCGATACGCTGGTCCGCGCGCTCCGCCGGCTCGGCCTTATTGCTTCGGCGTCGACGAAGAGAGAGAGGGGGGGGAAACAGTGGCGTGGAAGAAGCTTGGAAAACCACTCGACAAGTTAAATCTGGGCGCGCGCGCGCTTTTGATCGCACCGTAATGATATATGTATGCAGCTCGTCCCGTCAGCGGCTCGCACCAAGCGGAGAGGAGAAAAAGATGAAACAAAAAGGAGAAAGGAACGCCGCCACTTCGCGCCAAGTTTCAATCGACGCCGACAATCTCGAGGGACGACAGCACCGACGTTCGGCTGATCGCCGCGCGCGCGCAATTCAGTCAAGGAGAGAGAAGCGACGTGTATATATAGAGTAGGCGTCATTCCACACATCAGCACCCAGAGCAGCCGGATCAGCAAACACACGGAGGGAAAAATAAAAGCGTCGGAGAAAGAGAAAAAAAAAAGGAGAACTATTTGAAGCGAGAACAAGAAAAAAAAAAGATGTGAGGGAAGCCGGCGCGGAGAATCTCGCGTGTTTGGCAGCTTCGCATGAAAAGGAGAAAGAAAAATGGGGAAAAAAGGGGAATCGCGCGCGCTCCCCTCTGGGATCGCGCAAACAACGCACGCCTAGGGACGAGTTGCATGGCAGACGGCGTTAGCAGCGGCGCTGTGGAGGCGACGACGGCGTTGTCGAGAAGGGGTGCCGTGTTCTAGCGAACGCTCGGGTACCGAGGCATTCCGGGAGTAAAATAAAAACGAGAGAAATGGGAAATGTAGGAAAAGAGCAGCCGCACAAAAGAGGATAACAAGGGCAAAGAAAAGTAAAGAGATGACGGAGAATGTGGAAGCATAGCGAAACACTAGGGAAAATGGAATAAAATCAAGAGCGCAGAGCCAGAAAAGAGGGGAAAAAGGGGAATGTCACGCTATAAGCAACGACACCCGTTCTTTTTACCAGCGTTGCGCTGAAAACACCGCCTCGGGAATCAGCCAGATCATAAACAGACAAGGGATCCGGATTTCGCGGAAAGCATTTGGCCGAACGGCGCGGAACAACCAGGCGTTTCACGGTATTCTTAAATGCGTGCAAAACAGAAATAACGAAAATAAGTGACAAAAAGCGCGACAACTTGAAAACTAGATAGAACGTGAATTTCAGCGCCCATCCATTCTAGATCACCGCAAACAAACAAACACAAAGCGGCGGTCCAACGGCGTGAGATGTGGAGTCGCGTACCGCGCAGCACGAAAGGTAAAAAGGCACGGAGTTGGGAACACGACAGAAAACGATGAGCGAAGAAGCGAAGAAACTTAAAAAAAGCAACGACACCGGACGCGTCGGGACGGTGTTGTAATAGGGCGGCTCTTGGACTGCTAATTTCCCAAGGGGAAGGATCCAAACAGAGGAGCTCGAAGGAGAAGGGACGAGCCGCCGGCGCGAGAGGCCCTTTGGCCCGGTAGCCAAAGGGCAGCAGGAGTAGCACCGCTCTGGGATTCGCCGAGTATGGGCTTCTCTCTGCATCCTACGACGGAGAGAGATTTCTTTCGCTCCCATCCTCCGGCGTATCTTCTGACGTCACGCTCAGTGCCGACAACACGTTCCGCTCTGGCTGCCGGCAGCACTGTGCCGTATTGAAGTTTAATGAGCGGTGTAGTGTGAGTGATTACTGCAGGTAGCTTCCGACCAGTGCGGTGTGCCTTACCTGAGGTATGGGCACTATGAGCCGGAAACACAGGCCGGTCACGTGGGTAGTTTAGATTGGCTCGGGCGTATTTCCTGGCTGCTTCAGGCCAAGAAAAAGAAGAAAAAAAAACTCAGGTTTCTTGCCTGACCCATAGCTGGAGAAATCACAACGACAGATATACACTGAGAAGTCACTCGGACACTCTTTTTGTTTTAAGGCACAGAAAGGATTTTGCGCCACATCTGCACTTGGGACAGAACTGTCCTATGGTCAGCCAAAAAAACATCACTAATATCAATCTTTGACGGTCTAATTTTTCCTCAGAAGACGTGACCCCCCCCCCCCCCACTCTCTCCCCTCGCTGCCGAGATGAACTTTTTATTGATGCTTAAGATTTATAAAAAGGACTAAATTCGGTAGGAAAATTAAAAGAAAATTACGACGGCCGGCATTTGAATCCCATTGAGAGTCTCCAGGTCGGTCGTGCCTGCTTCCGCGATGCTGTCGGGCTCGAATTCGCAATTGGCTGCGTGCAGTTCCTCATTCGAAGACGAGCTGTCGGCCTCTGGTCGTCCTGGTAAGCTTTCCGAGTCGGAAGAACCATCACCACCATTGCCACACGAGTGGGTGGCACGCGCGGCAGCAACGAGACAACATGCTAAGCTCGAAGCATTTGTTCGAAGTAAACTGTGCCAACATAGCGGAGAGCGATAACACCAAGTCAGTGCTGGTATTATATCAAGCGAAGCGCCTAAGAAGGTAAATTTCGACTACTGTGCACCTCCTCAAGAGCAGACGACGACCGCGGAGGAACAGAAACTAGGCGAGCACCAGATCGTCAGTCATGCGCAGCGCTCAACGGTTACCTTTTTTTTTTTCTTCGGTAAAGCGGTATTTGTAAGTCTAAATATACCGGTCTGCCTCCCTAAAAGGACCTATTTTCTCTAAGGCAAGAAACTTGACGAACACAGAAGGTGGCTGCCGTACATGTATTCGACAGTGACTACGAAAATGTATCAGCGCTACCATGCATGTAAGGCAGCGGCCGCCAAAAGGTTAAACCTGACTATCCTGTTTAAGTGAGATGCCAGACTTCAAACATAGACTGCAGATCACTGATTTGTATGCACTGTTGCAGATACACACTTGCGCATGCCTATAAGCGGACATCGATCGCTTTTACGTGCCGTCAAGCTGTCTTTAGAATAACCTACGCACGGCTTTAGAGCGGCAGCCGACTTGACGCAAGGAATTCTCGCTCACCGTGCATCGCTTTCCAGGAAACTGAAAAATCATTTAACGCAATCAAGTTGCATAAGACTTATTAGGCGCGCATCTAAATAAAAGTTCGCGGCTCTAAAATGCGCTCCAAGTTTCGCGTGCATACGAAACCACGCAAGTCGATATATCGTATCGCCTCACAGTACGAATGTTGCCGAAATGCGACGAAAAACAATCAAATGCAGGAAGAACATTTGACACTTCCCCTGGAGAGGAGCGGTCACCGGGACTGCTATATCGCGCTGTACATTAGCGCGCGACAACTGAAGGTCACCTTTGTCCGCGCGAACCAAGATGGCAGCACATGCTCGAGAGCACTTTGTTCTCTCTCTCCCCGTGTCCCGTTTACAGTTCAGCGCACCGCTGTCTTTGGGAAGTGATTGAAGGCGGAAGTTTCCCTTCACGATATCGTACGACGGCGGCGCAGTAACAGAACGAAATTCCGGTCTTCGAAAAAGGAATCCCCCCCCAGCAACGCTCGAAAACAGGTCACACCGATTGACGAACACTGTTCCCGGGAGCCGCGTCGCGCGCAGATGCGGCCGTGACGATCATAAGTTTGCCTAATGAATTCTTTATCCCCTTCAGCCGGAGAGAGAGTGTGTGTGACAGGGAGAGGGCGCAGCATCCAACGACGGTGGTAGCTGCCACTGGCAGTGGAAGGGGAGTCGCGATGACTCGCGCGGATTGGGTCGAGCGCTAACTAGGCAGAAGCAGCTCGCGAAGGAAGGAAGAGCGGTGGGTGAGCCGCGGCTGATGACGGCCGCACCGCGCAGAGAGGAGACCCCGGAGCAGAAAACTAATCATACAGCTGGGAAAAGCCGCGCGTGGACGCAGGCGTTAACCTTGTAATTACGCCTTGCTCATTAAGGTGCCCGCGACCGGCAGGGAGATCACTCGGCGGACCCAAGCACGCAAGCGCGGCTTCTCCGGCATCCTTGCTCCCACTCTTCCTCCCCTCCTTCACCTGCCCTTAAGCACAGCCGGAGGGAGAGAGAGAGGGGGTGGGGGAAGGCTCTGTGTACCTCATCCTGCCCGGATGACACGAGCCACTCGCACAGGTCGCGCTAAGCTCCACCGCCTTCCCCGGAGGCCGTAGCGTGAGAGAGAGGAGCCGCCGTGGGGCACAACAGACGGGGGGGCGTCACAGAGCCTCCGCATGGATGCGGCGCCGGTGAGGGCGCCTGCCGGCCGAGGAAACTTTCTCCCAGCCAAATGAGTTAGCGGCGCGGCGGGCGTGGGGGAGGGGGTGCCAGGTCGCCTTGCAAGATCGACGTGTTTCCGCCGCTACCGAGACTCAGTTTAGTATAGCTTCTCTGCATAGCTTCGCTTAGTCGAGGAAGCCGACTCACCAGGAATTCAACCGGTAGCGCAGTTGTGTACGTACAGATGCACGGGCGTAATGTGCAGTACAGGAACGCGGGTGTTATGCCGGACGCTTAGAGAACAATAAAGACGGGCGGGGCAGTACTCGTGTATAGGACACTCTGTAGTGCCTGCCGAACAGACAGATTAGTTGGTGAGCACGGTACAAGGATGTGGCGACTGCTGGTTGCATGCAGAGCTGATCTAATCGGCGTGTACGAAGTGATAGCCACAGAAATTATCTTTTATTATTGTTTCTCAGTGTGGATTATTGCTTGCACTAAAACACGATAAACCTGAACTTACATTGTATATGGCAATTATAACGCATGGTGTTTATCATCATCGTCATCATCAGTCGTGTCTCCTTAGTATGGACACTTTGGTTCCCCAGCAAAAGTGTCCATAAAGCGAGTAGTCCATGATTACGAATTAGGACGAAAAAGAAAAAGGTTTTATAAAAAAAAACGATTTATGATTACGGACTGCTTCTCAGCATGTTGACAAAAAGTGAAATGGAAAATGAGGAATATGGAAGCTAAAGGTGATTTTTCGGGTCTTCAGTAGCATTAGCATTAGGTTTTAGCCCGTTTGAGGCCCCTTGTGATCCATGAGGCGCGTTATGCCGCCTCTTGGTGCGATGAAGTACCTCTTACTACGACTGCTCACATCCCAAGAAGTCTGTACTCACTCGGCGGACAGCTGTTGAGTGTGGTTTTCAACGTAGCGCACGCAAATAACTTTTTTTTTCGGAGCCATTCATGCAATGCGGCAAATGGTAAGGCGCGTCGAAAGGGGCGCCTTTCCGCGATAAAGCATGAAACCACACACGCACAAAAAAGCCCTTACTACGGCATTTTCGCTATCGCACTGTCGTTCACTGGCGTCCTGCACTTCAAATTCAAGTACCGGAACATCTGGCAGGGTCACTTGGGATTTGCTCCCATCGCTGTCCATATTAACGGGACAAAAATACATGGCTCAAAATAGGCTTCGTACTCCACCCTCTCCATTGTCCGGACAGCGGGTTTCGATAATAACGAGGCGTAAATAGATTTTTTAAAAATTGAGCCCCAGAAAAACTGTCCATAATTCGAGTCGTTCACATTAACTGGGATCGTATAATAACGGGCAACGACTGTGCGCGCTAGATGCCACCAGCGTGTCTTTTTGCAGCTGATAGACCGTAATTCTGACGGCTTAATTTGGTTTGCGTCAACTACTTCGTCAAGACTTTTCGGTTAGTGGCCCATGTGATGATTACTACTTGCACTTCGTGATTAATAGCATTATTATAATTATTATTACTATTACGCAGCAGCCTCTCACCTTCGAAGAACTGTCGAGACGCTGGCATTTTCATGGCGCCGCATGCGGTGTTGGGATGCCACGCATCCACGCGAAGAAGTTGGTTGAGGAGGCTGTGCGCCGACGGGACTCTTGAACCTTCTTCCGAGCCTTGCCACACGGCGTGTTTACTTTACGATGCTCTGAGCGGAGAAGGCGCGCCAGTCGCGCTCACAAGGCGTGTTTACTTTTCTCCAACAAACACAGACAGGCAAGCTAGCGCGCACGGATGGAGGGATGGTTGCACGAGAGAGGAAAAACACGATAAAGTTGAGTCTAACTCACCTCCTGGACGAGGCAAACTCTCTTTCTTTTTTTTACACCTATCCTGTCGCATAGTCCTGCTGACAGCTGTTCTTTGACACCCATCCTCGCCTTGCGTACACTCTTGAGGGGCGCGCGCCTCGACCACAGCGCTGGACAAACGGCAACACCGCTGGCCGATCGATGTTGCGGGCAAACAACGTCGCGGTTTGCGCAAAACACGACGGGCGCCGGGCAGAGGAAGACCTCGCGTCATTTTTCTTGCCAATTTGAGAGTCCCCCTCTCCTCACGTGCCAGATGTTAAGCAGTATTATCCGCAGGAGCTCGCTGGGTTGAGTCATCCGCCAGGTCAAGTAAGGTTATCGGGGCTCCGCGGCTGGACGTTCATCACGACCTCGCTACAACAAGAAAATCGAGGGAATCGCAGGAACGGCGATAGCGGCGCCGCCCAGCGCCGATAAGGGAAGCGGCAGATCGCATAACCTGGAGTATCGAAGGCGACGCGTGTGCAACACGGTCTGCCGTTTCTTTTCTCGCGTACCACCAATAAAAATAACAATTGGTCAAACGAACTGTCTCTTTACGGGTGGAAGACCGGAACCGTGCCGTGTGCGAAGGGTTGGAGGAGGAAGTGGAGAGGCAGAGAAAGGCGGCGTAGTGGAGGGCTCCGGATTAATATATAGGGTTTCTTAACGTGCACCGAAAGCTCACAGCTCACGGACGTGTTTTCATCTCACTTCCGTCAAAATGCGGTCGCAGACCAAGTGTCTTTTCTCTACGGAGCTATCAGAACATGCGCTTCAATTGTCAAGTGGGCCGACCGGCTACTTGAAAGCGAGTTGCCTGAGCCAGGTACGACGCCTGTCCGAGAACCCGGCTTGACTAACGTTCGTCGGATTCACGTAAGCGCCCACCCTGAATGACTCGTTTGGCTAAGTACGCGACCTAATGCGAACAAGACGCCGCCACAGCGCGGCTATGAATGTATCCGGCGAGCACGGTCGCATTTTTTCCAGAACAAACTTGGGCCCAGCGTATATAATCTTGCGACGAATTCGTTTAAAAATCGACTGCCACGTTTTCCAAGAGTTTTTACTTCCTAAAAACGTCAAGAATCCGGCGAAACCATCCTCCCTCGAACTCAGAACCCTCAGAAAAATAGAAAATATATTAAATGCCCTAGTCCCATGCATAAGGAATGCGTCTACAGAGGGGATAGAAGATAGGCGAGCCGTTTGTTCAATTGCCCTCTAGGAAACATGAATCAGTACTGCCAGTATGCGGGACAACTGCTGAGTTACTATAAACAGTAGGTAAGGTTGTACTTAGACCAGATCATGACTCTTTATCTACCCTCAGTGGCGCAATTGAGTGCGTTATCACAAGCGAGGTCTTGTGCGTCTCCACTCATCTTTCAGCGTCACCTCCACTGCACACAATTCCTGCGACACGGTGACGGGTCACCGACGCGGTGTTAAGCCACGGGGGGCGGCTTACACGTGGCAGTCCTTCTTAAAGTTTTACTAGTGAAGCATAAATATACAAAACGTATACGAATAGAGAGGTACGGACACTGACGTATCAGCGCTGTGTTGCGCGCCTCTTCTTTTAATATCGTCTGTGGGCGCCAATTTATTTTTGTCTGAGCACACGCTCACACCTCGTCACCATAGAAACAGTCCCAATGCGAACTCAAGAAAGGAGAAAGGGAGCAAGATGAAAGAGAGGGAGATAGAGGGGGGTGGAGGGGCAAGCACTGTATCGACCACCGCTCGACAAAGAAAGTTCATTGTGACTTGGGTGTGATTCGAAAGGTTACCACAAGAGAAACAACCACAAAGATAGATGAAGAAAACAAACGCACAAACTCGGCAGGTTCAGGGGACGGTTTCGCAATGCACAGAACAGAAGAGGGTGAAGGCGAGATTTGAGCGGATAAGGTGATCTGCCCAAGTCGATCGAAGTCCCCACGTGGACCCCGCGAAGAAATTTTGCCAAAATAGGGAGAATAAAAAGAGAAAGAAATGGACAGCAGCATTCCTCAGAGGCGCACCTTGAATTTAAAAGAAATGCGAACGAACGGTAACGACTCGGCTATAAATCGTCTTCCTTTCTGGCGAGGTCGTTGGCAGACGCTCGACGTGGGTACAAATGTGCGTTTTCTACATCCATTTTATCACGCGCCACGCAGATTATCTTTAGGAAAGAAGGCACCGTTCGGATCACGCAGTCTTTGCGAACAACTTTCTTCCCTTTTCGGAAACTCAACGTCCTCCGTGTCGCAAAATGAGAGGAATCAAATTGTTTCGTAATACATGACCGCCGGAAATCGATGAAACGTAACGAGAGGCTCCCTAAACACACAGAAGTACTCAAGAAAGGGCGTACGTGCATCACCGCCAAATCGACGAAGCTTTTTCCGCCACCATAACGCCGCATTTGTGAGGTTCCCGTACCAGCAAGCTCAGGTTAGCAAAATAGAAAAAACCCAAACCAAACATTTTTTTTTTATATAAGCCGCCGCGGTGGCTGAGTGGTTATGGCGCTCGGCTGCCGGCCCGAAAGACGCGGGTTCGATCCCGGCCGCGGCGGTCGAATTTCGATGGAGGCGAAATTCTAGAGGCCCGTGTACTGTGCCATGTCAGTGCACGTTAAAGAACCCCAGGTGGTCGAAATTTCCGGAGGCCTTCACTACGGCGTCTCTCATAGCATGAGTTGCTTTGGGACGTTAAACCCCTATAAACCAAACCAACCAAACATTTTTTGTCACATTAACCGTGAAAGACGTTTACGCTAAACGGTTGCTGATAAATTTCCAGTGATAATACTCGTACTTTGGAAACGTTGACCCCTTAATAAATACATAATCATATTTGGCGTCAACACGTGCAGCAGAAAAATAGGGAAACTCACAGAAACACAAAACAAAACTCGAGAGACTAACTCGCCAGAAGTTTCGCGAGGCATGCGAACTGAAGAGTGAAAAAGGCAATGGGATTCGCAAACAGACGTGCAGACATGCAAATCCCAATTTACAGTGCCATTCCTTCCTGGCAAGGACGATCAAAACCGCCTGCATAGCGCACAACCCCGGAACGTTGTTTATCCCCCATAGACCGCAGTGCGTTCAAACGTCTTGCTTACGCTGTCACCGCTCGCTCTTTCCTGTATTATCACATGTACGTCTTCCTCAGCAAGTTACTGCTGTGCACGAAGTGAGCAAACAACGTTGCTAACTTCTCGGAACAAAAGAAAACAAAAAAAGAAGGCAGGAAAAGGAAGTAACAGCGCATGGACGCCTATCTGCACATCCAAGAGTGGTGAGAGAGGGGGCGTCCTGTCTGGTTTACGTATTATATAGACACTGTGCGAGGCGGACTGCTAGCCAGCGAAAACGCTGGCGCGCCGAAGAAGAAGCCTGCAACCAGGTTCGCGCAAACAACGAGAACAGGGCGAAAAGATGTACGCAGGGACAAATGCCGGCCAGAAGCAGCACAAGCTGGGCGAGAAGCGGTAACCGGAGCAAGAAGAAATAAAAAAAAAGGATCGGGGAAAGAGAGCAGGACAACAACAGGCAGCCACCACCACCACACTCACAACGGTGTCTGAGAACAAGAGCAAAGACAGGCCGTGAGCGCGCTCCGCCAGGCCCGCCAACAGATCGTAAATTTTCCGCCACCCTGCCTACCTCCAGGGGCTGTCCTTTCACCGCTAACAGTCTCGCCCAGCAGCAGCGAGCGGGTCTCGCCAAGAACTCCCACCGTCGCCATCAAAAGCAGCAGTGGAGGACGCCACCATCGCCAGCCCACCCCGATTCCTTATCTCCTTGTCCGGAGAAGCTCTCTCTTTCTCCCTCTCTCACTCTCGGACAACTAGAAAAGGCAAATCCCAAACAATACGACACCGCAACACCTCGCCCACCCCTCGCGTCTCTAACGTTTTCGCACCAGAGGCCTTTCCCGCCGTACGCAGCCGTCATGCAGTGAAAGCAAACCTTACGGGTATTGTTATGCGCTTTCTTGTTTTCTAAGGCAGCCACGCCGTTAACGGCTGCGCGGACGCGTTTTTGTTCGCTAAATTCTGTGCACCGGTTTTGCGTGCACCGACGGGCGTTCTGTAGTGCGACGTCTCTGGTAACGCCGCCCACGCGGTTCTACGAAGACGTGCTCTCAAGGGGCGGGGGTGGACTACGGTACTAGCGGCCAGCATAACCAGCATAAATAGTAGGAAAACTGTCAGTTATAATATATCGTACGGTGCGCACATCGACGCAGTCGCATACACTTTACTGTTAATGGCGCACCCGCCACATATTTTGTCAGCGTAGCTGAACGCACTCGCGGTAAAATCTTCTCTTGCGAATTTTTTTTTTTTTGCTCCCCTTAGGGACATCATTGACACTTAAATTTACCACTGATTTCCTTTTTTACATCGAGTCAGATGTGCGCTCTCTACGTTTCGGCATAGCCATACCGCATCGTATTAAAAACTAGCGGTCGTGTAAACAAACACACAAAAGAAGTCGACAGCAAATCAGGAGTCGCCGAATCACCGAAGCTATCAACAAGACGCGCTGTCCTATTACTATACCCGCGCACACTGCAAACAGCTGGCCGCGAGACTCACTGCCAAAACACACTGCTCACTCTGCTTTTAATTAGTTAGCGACATATTTATCTAGCTCTTAGGTGCACAGTCTTACGAAAACACATCGTGCACCTAATAGTGGTGAGGCGCCTGCGCGCTGAACACTATTATTCAGTCCGAACATCTACGCGAGGTTCCTCTCCGAGAGAGCGTATCGGCTCCCCGGTGGAGGCAGTAATCCGCGCATCGCGCTCGCACTCCGTACGCGTCCGGTCAGGAATCGAGAAGCACATTTGCGAAGGCAGGAAATTACTGTGCATCCCCGCTTCATCCCATCGCTTAAGGCAGCAAGAGAGAGAGAAAAAAAACGAACAAACAGAAGTGGGCTGGCGCTTATTTAGCAGCAGTGTGATCGGAATGTGATGCAGTCACCGCCCTGCCTTTCGTTCTCAATTTTGTTTCTTCTCGAAGCTATACGGGACTCCGGGATGCTTCCAGCATCTGAAACCTATTCCCTTAACGGAGCCTGTAGTCAACGCTTCCTCCCTGTGGCCTATCACTGCGTTCGCTCCGCGAACTAATATCACGGGCCCCACCACCGTTTGCTTTTCGCTCCGCCCCTCACTCGGCCATCCGTGACCCCTTTCGTTACCTTCGCCACGATTGCCACGCGCCGCTAATGTTTGCCATCTTTCTTTCTTTCTTTTTTTTTCCTCGCTTCGTTCCGTATTTTCTCGCGCACAGCTTGCTTCGTTTCCCTTTCTCCTTCCCGCTTTCGCTGCGGCTCGCACAGGCCGCCATTCCCCGAGGGCGATTGCGGGGAAGCCGACGTGCCGCGTACAGAGTGACGATAACGTAAAAGGGAAAACAAAACAAAAAGAACAACAACTAGGAAGTCTTTATACACGGAAAAAGAAAAAATAGAGCTCGCTATAGCGCAAGACGACCGCACCGTCTAAGCTTAGTGAGACAAGAAAGTTCCGAAGTAGCTGTGGTCCAGCAACAGCACGGAAGCGCCAGTTGCCGTGCGAGGTCGCTAGGAGCGCCAAGCGGAACTAAGCTCTTAGCCGTAAACGGTGCCAACATATTTTTCTTCGTTTCTGTTGTTCTTTTGTCTACAAGCGCTTTCTTTCTTCGTCGCACAAACTTGGTTCCGAAAAGAGTTCCCGGCGTGCGACAATCGTATACGCATATAAGATGGCTTCGAAGTGTGCGGGAGAGGTTCTAAGCAGAGGCGTAGAAATGTAATTACAGGGGCTGCTCGAAAATGTGGCACGACTATCCAGTAAGAGCATCATGTGGGAATGTGTCCAAAGCGGCAAAATAAAAGGAGACCAGTGTCGAAAAAAAGGATAATAGCACGAGCCATACCTGATAGGACACAGAGCTGAGTGTTTATGTGAAAATATTCTCGAAGCGCGCATATTCTGCACTTACCCAGGCAATCAAAGTTAACTTTATAGATATGCGACGCTTATCTGTAAAACCGATTAGCTTTTCTGGTAAACGGCCGGCTACAGCGGCTTGACGCACACACAGCAGACATGCGGGACAGACTCTTTTAGCATTGTAAACCATCAGCTGTACGTACAGCGTTCATCCGATGGCCCATCTTCCTGCGTCTGTTCCTGTACTTATTGCGAAACTCTCGACGTGTATATAGGTTTTGCAATATGTCTAAGTGCTTTGCTTGCCCAACAAGCTATTCTATTCGTTTAGAATAAATTAACAAAAAAAGCCACCTTTTAGTTTTCATGAGTTGTTCGTAGCCTTGACTGAAACGGATGACACTACAGCAAACTGACAGAAGCATACTCTAAAACTGAGCCGCTGAGGCATGACCACTGCAATCTTATAGAATGCCCGGGAAGAACGAATATCTGCAGAATACACTACAGTTGCAGAGTGTAAAAAAAAAATTCATCCAGGACAACGATGTCCACTAAAGAACTGCATCAACGAGTGTTTCCTCCGACATTTGACTTCTAGCAGCACAAATATTCACATCGACTGAGGCTAATTACGGCACGAAAAGAAAGCCGCACCACGAACTAATTACAAGTCAAATTATTATTGTTCAATAATTTATATCGCGCCATTTTGTTATTAGAGTTCGGCTCTACTCGCATGGGATGTGCTTGACGTGCGCGACTGAACTAGGTCTTCTAATATGCGGTCGGATAATTGCGTTCACTAAATAATAAAAAAACATTAGATTTACGATGGTTTAAGACCAAACTATGAAAATTTATCCCGACAGCCACTGCTAAAACTTGCTTTTAAGCGCAGGATAGAAGCGGCAGAATCCGATCGAGTCCGGAGAAATAACCGGAATAAGATATGACAGCAGCGCTGCTGGTGGAGATTAAGGGAAAAAGCGCGCGGAGTACGGCTTTAATTGAGCGCACTGTGCATGCAATAGAGATTAATGAACCATCGGAAAATGGGCTCGTTATTCGTCCCCTTGTGTGGGCACTAACTTCATAACGGTAACGTCATTACTCGGAAGCGTTGTAGGCTTGCTTCTAGACTTTTTTTGTTTCCATCCCCGCGCATACCCACCCCGAAGAGTATTCCGAACGCGACGAGTCAACTGAACACACCAAAAAACAAACAGGTACAAGCTAATTTTATTTTTTGTTTTCTTCAGACCTAGCTTTAATAGAAGCCCTCTCACCAATTTAGCTGCTCTTACCCCTCCAGCCAATTCGGCCGCGTTACGCTTCTTCTTTCCGGTTTCCTTCGCGGGCATGCCGACTTGATGCCATTTCGCCAAATCGCTTCATATGCATTGTTAATTCACGAAGAGTCGGAGCGGCGGCGGCAGGTAGCGCGGCGATTCCACCGCGGCCTTAGGCTGTTTGTCGAGGCCCCCTTCAAGAAGAAACGAGCATGACGAGCCCGAGAGCGAGCAATTTAATTGAGAGCCTCTTTCCAACCCATTCCCTGCTTTCCCTGCCTTCTGGGCCGAAAAAAAAAAAACGAACGGAAGGGAGCTACATACACTGAGCTCAAGAAAAGAGACGACCGCCTCGAGCGCTCCTCACTAAATAAAAGAAAAGAGAAGGAAAACCGGCAGATATGAGCAACGAAATGAAGCCGAGTTTCTTTAACGCCAAGAACTTACCCCGCGCACTTGCTTCCCACTGCGCTTTTTATTCCCGTTGCAGTACTACATCTCCGGAGAATAAGAAGGAGAAACTTGAAGTGTGTGCGCGCGCGCGCGGGAAGCTGTTTAGACTTCATGCCAAAGTTAACGGCTGGGGCCCCGTTAATCTAAGCGCTCATATAACGCCCCGAAGCACGAGCACATCTCAGGGGTGCCGTTTGTGAGCGGCCTTCGCTTGCACGCCAGAGAGCGGCGATATTTCTCGCCGCCGTCGCAACGAGCGGCTCGCCCGTTGCTCCTCGAGTCGTTCTTCTTGCTTCTTTTTGCAAGCGCAAGCGGCAGTAAAAGCACGGCTTGGTAGCGTTGAGGCTTAACCAACTAGCTCCAGGAAAAGGAAAAAGAAAACAAAGCGGGCTCCCAGTAAGACCAAACGAGGAGCGCTCAAAACTCGAGACTCCTCAAAACTCCTGTCGCCATCAACCACTAGCCTTTCTTGCTTGACACGCACGCACGCACGCACGCACGACACACACACACACACACACACACACACACACACACACACACACACACACGCACGCACGCACGCACGCACACACACACACACACACACACACACACACACACACACACACACACACACACACACACACACACACACACACACACACACACACACACGAACACGCACACACACAGACGCACACACACACACGCACACACACACACACACACACACACACACACACACACACACACACACGAACACGCACACACACAGACGCACACACACACACGCACACACACACACTTTTTCTCTCTCCTTCAAGAATACCAAACCTATACACACTGGGGACAAACATCACGACGTCAAGGGAGTGTAGTGTACCCAAGCTCCCAGGGCTTCTCGTGTCATGCCAGTATTTATGCTCCCAGCTCTCCCTCCCCCCCATCCCAAGCCTAACTCTCCTATACAGCCCTGTGTTTCCTCACTCTTCGCTTCGTGTCACCCCTACTCCTAACGCTCCCTCTACTAAATTCTATCCCCGGCACTAAGGAGGCGAAAAAGAAAGCTGCTCCTCCACGAAGGCTCGCCGAGCAACGGGCCGCCGCATTGCCGTGTATACGTTTGTACGCCTGTACTTTGTATCGATTTGTACGTATACGTGTGTGTGCCGTAGCCGTGCGGAGCAAAAGCCGTTTCCCATAAGAGCAGTTCCTTGTAGCTCCCTAAATCATACGCGTGGTCTCCCGGGCCCAAGCAAGCACACAAACACAACCTAACCCCCTCCCCTACACCCTCACCCCCCTCTTTCTTCCCCCATCCTCATCCGAGTCTTCGTTTTCTGCTTCGCCCCCAACACCGCCGACGGCGTTTTTCGCTCAGCGCGCCGACGCGCTGTCGAGCAGCGGCGCAGCATTCCTTTACGTTCTTTTGGGGCACATAACGTTAAATTGCGGCGAATAACACACATAAAGCATCCTTCCGACGTCCCACCCTCCCTCTTCGTCCCGCGTGCACCAGAGCGGCGCCAGTCGCCGGGGCCAGCAACGCGTCTCCTTCGGAAGATATACGCCGCGGGCCCACGGAGACGTCCTCGGGGCGACCCTTCCCTCCACCTCCCTTGAACCCACGCTCTCAGAATCCCTTCTAGCGCGTTATTTATTTACTTTTTTTTTGCCCGCTGCATTGCGTGCGTCTCTCCTGTAAGAGCTGCGGCGGTGGCGGCTCCAGCAAAATTCCAGCCTGTACTGGTATGGCACCTTTGTGCGTCCCTGCTGCTGACGCGGTATTTAAGCGCATACACGCACACCCATTTACAGAGGAGGACGGACGAGGTACCGCGTCAGTGCACGAGAAAGCTTTTATTTTTTCTCGCAGAAATAACGGCAACAGCAAAAACGAAGAAAGAAACGACGAAGCATTAGCGACGCCTGGCACTGACCGAAAAGGACGGCGAGAGAGGAGTCGCAGCGCAGTGTTGGTCGGCGCGCACGCACGCAGTGTCAGCCGGAGCGGACAGGCGCGAGAAAGAACTTCACGCACACGCAGGTGGTGTGAGAGAAGCTAGAATAACGAAGAAGGGTTTACAGAACGAGGCCCACTTTTTAAACAACGAAGCGCAGAGCACCGTCCCTTCTGCACCGAAGGATAACAACAAGAGAACAATGCAGATGGGGACAGTGGAGAAGCGCTATACAAAGCAGAGGATCGGCTTTCAGCTAAAAAAAAAAACTCACTCTTGCACAAGTCATGGAAGAACATAACCGCGGAGTTCTTCGTGCTAAATTCTCCACGACTGCGTTGCAGGAGCGCTCAGGGCAGCGAAATTTAGAAGAACGTATACGTCCCATGAAGCAGCTGTAGCGAAAACACGGAAGCGCAGTGGACAGCGGGGGAAAAAGGAAGAAAAGTTTTTAAAGAGACGGCAGTGAGGAGGTTATGAGTAAAGCGAAGTAGCGGCAGCGCCGGCTCTGAGCACACTACTAAACTGCGCCGAGTAGGACGGGATAAAGGCGGTGTAAAAGGGGAACGGGGAATCGCGGGTGTGTGTGTGTGTGTGGGGGGGGGGGGGGGGGGGGGGTAAGAAACAAAAAGAACCTCCTAATGACAAGTTGGTACGAACCAGAAAGAGGAAAAGGGCCTATACAAGTACAAAGGGCCCGAAACACATGACTGCAATTCTGCCGCTGTTGCCGCTTTCTAGCTTAAACGTCTTCCCCCGTCTCGGTGTGGCAGCTGCGGTAGCCACGGCGTGCCGAGAGAGAGCGAGAAATAGAAAGAAAAACTATCTAAAGCACAAGAGGGAAAAGAAAACGAAAGTAAAAGGCGTGGAGACGAAGAAGCAACGACGATACAACCGCTGCGTCGGCCGCGCTAAAATGTGTGCCACGGCTGGCCGACCCGAGAGAGCGGCCTGTAACTCAAGGTGAGGGGGGGGAGGGGAGGGGGGAGGAGCAAGCGCCCCTTTCAGCACAGCGGTGAGCTTCGGGTGTGGCCGTTTAGTGTCCGCCTTTGTTCTCCCTACGGCGGCCGCCGTCGCTGCTCCAAGCCGGGTCAGTTCCTCATAAACCTTCAGTCCATCGTACACGCCGGAAAAAAAAAAAAAAAGGAGAGCGAGACAAGCGGGGGAGGCATGGAGAAGAGGCAAAAAAGGAAGGGCGGTGCCGTTTTATACGGGCCGCCGACCCCTTAGCCGATCCTCTCTTAATAGGCGCCGTAAACACGTCTCGGCTGTTAAAGCCCCGGCGGGAAAAAGGCTGGGGAAACTTTTTAAGAGTCTTTCTTTAGGCCGGACCACCGCTGACAAAGAAAAGAGCCGTGGGAGAACGTGGCGCTTGTGGAGTAAGGAGAGCGTTTATCGCGCGAGGAGAGAGAGCCGCGATTTAGAGGGGCCCGTCGCTCCCACGGACGATAAGCGCGCGAGAGGAACGAAGCAGCGGCAAGCACAGCAGTCTTGTTTTGGAACACACAACAGAGTGAAGTCTCATATATTCGACGTCGCTTAATTCGAACTTCCGGTTAATCCAAATTGACAGCCTTGAACCCATCAAGGCCAGGCTCCGGATAATTCGAAGAAATTCTCGGTTACCACTCCGAGCTCGATTTATCCAGGTTCGACTGTACTTTGTTTCGTAATACTAACCTCGTCCGCGGGCAATCCCCGAGCAACTATAAAAGTGTGACCCTTCAGTTGTTAGCGGTAACCTCTACGTTGTGCATTAATTTCCGTAAATGGCTAAATGGATCTCTCTAACGCGCGAATTTTGTGTATACTAAGGACCATAGAGCACATGCCTTGCCATTGCTCCTGCTCTGATATATGACGTCCTTCTAAGCGCTTTGGACACCAGGCCATTATGGGAAGCGAAGATCTCGTGACTTAACCAGATCTGTCGATGGCCCATAAATCCATGAGAACACTGCTGAGGTAACTGTTAAGCCGGCTTCACCTCAGTGTGTACCTCGTACGTCAAATTATGGAACCCAGCAAAGTTTCGTAACTAAATACATTGCTGTAGTTCGTTATTTTTTTTTCTTTACGAAGCGGCAAAGTGGTTCAATGTCAAAGTGGTTCCCACGAGAAGGTCACCTAGATATGTCAAGAGCTAGCATGCTTGTCCAGCACTTTATTTTAGTCTGACTCATTGTCAGTGACACCATTATTAGGACAATGTAATGTGCGTAAAAGCAACTTAAGGAATTATGAAAAGGGTCCACAGGCGGCTTGCGTGGTCATCTGGAAACACACTGCAGCTGTGATGGTCATGACAACTGCCTGCACTACACTTTCAATCGTCCTTTCCTATTGACCAGCTCCCCGCAAGCACACCAGCCCACTGCACGCGTGCCAGGTGACCCTTCGGCTCTTTCCCTTTTTCTTTGTCCTTTGTCTCTCCGCCTCTGCAACGTGCAGACCGAGTCTTTGAGCGGGAGTAACAACAGTTAGACAAAACTGCGCCTTGAGGATGCTGCAATACCAATCTTGGTCGCGTCCTTAACGTTAGTCGTGACTCATGCTTACCACTTTGTTAGGAACGGCAGAAACGCAGGGGCTGCTGGCCAAGCGACAGTCCATTCAGTCCCCCATGTCACGTTCTGCAGGAAAAAGAACACCGTCTAAGGGAACGAACCAATTCAGAACACTGTAATAAAGAATGGGGGGACTGATGGAATGCTTGTCCTGTTGTTCAGCTGGTTCATCGATTGCGTCACAAAATTGCTTGCTTACGTAATCAGTTCACTGACTGACTGCTTGATATGGTTTCATCGGCTGATTACTTGGCTGGTCCTTTCATTGGTTGACGAATTACGCTATTACGCGACTGTCTCACTCCTTGCCAGATAGATTCATTGATTAAGGCACGTGCTTTTGACTGCCTGCAAGAGGAAACCTTGTCAGGGTTTATTTATTTATTTATTTATTTATTTATTTATTTATTTATTTATTTATTTATTTATTTATTTATTTATCGATCGATTGGTCTATCGATCCACATCGGCTGCAACCGGAGTTACCGTGTACCGGTGCGACTAGAAGTTCGCTGGGCACATAGCATTTACGTTATGGCATCCAATATTCTTAAAATGTCACGAAGACACGACCCCACGTCACAGTTAATCTTGACTGCTTCCACAGCGCCTCGGAGCTGAAGCGGCGTTAAGCGTCCCCTCTTTACCTGTCTATATTAACCTCACCATCATTATTTTTTTACGAGACATTCATTCTCTTTTATAGTTACGCAAACATTTATTTCATAAACCGTGAAAGAAACTTTGGGGCGATCTATGCAGGCGGCTTGCACGCTAAGGCCAAAATTATGTACGTGATGTAGCGGAATTAACAGAGTTAGTTCACTAAAATTAACCAATAAACTTGAAATTATACTTCGAAATTGTAAGCTGTCAACATCGAATGCGAAGTTAGGATTTAAAGTTTCCCAATCGACACCGTGGAGATATCCAACGTTAAAAAACGCTTTTGAAAGCTTCTCCAGGTTGGCTTTCTCACGTTACACGTTGATAAAAAGGCGTCACCCGAATTTTCAATGCATCAAACGCAGGCGCCGTATATGCTCACTTTTATTTTTTATTTTTATGCAAAAGATGACGACTTCATTTCCATGACGATACCACGCTCAGCGATGTCATTTTATCAAAGTGTAACACAGGAAAACCAACTTAACGAGATTTCGATACAATATATTTCACGTTAGATAACCCGAAGCGCACTGCCGATTCACAAATTACAGAAATGGTCTCGACCTCGATGCTGACGGTCTGCGATTTCTCGATATGATATGGCGCCCTAAAACCAAATATACAGAAATTTCAAGACAACTGTAGTCAAATAACTGTATTTTACTTCACTCTATCCCATACACAAAGGTCGTATTAGCGTACAATCCATATATGCACAACCCGTACAAACGTATTTTTCACGCCTTTTAAAAGAGAAATGTGAATTGACTAAAATAAAGAAAGAACAACCGGTATACATAGAGAGAAAGCAGTTCGTTATGTTTCAGCAACCTCTCGTAACTGAGGGCTGCGTTTTGTGCAATTGAATGAGGAAACTTAGAGCTCCTCACAGATCAGCTTCCAAGCAAAGGGCAACTCGACTCCAGCTATACACTTTGGAGCCTATTATTGGTACTAATGATAGCACAATAAATGCGCAGTACTGGAAGCAAGACCAAAGCCTTGTGGCAAGAAACTGGGAAGACTCCCAAATTTACTCGAACGGCCGCCTGCCTCTGAGAACAAACACATAGAAAAGCGCGGCAGCAAACCAAAAGTCCTGGGGAAAAAAAAAAAAGAAACCTCTAGAATCGGGCGGTTGGAGGACATCTGTTTTGTTTGTGTGGCACAGTTTCCCCTTAAGCAGCTGTTTTCATAACGTTGACCTTCAAGGTGTTGGAAATGGAAATAAAACGGAAGGCGTTCCTTAAAAGTTGTGAAATAATAATGACCACTGCGGTCTCTCGTCAGAGATATTGCAGCGACAGCTATCATAAAGCAAGAATCCGCACACGTAAAGCGGACCACCCCGACCGCTAGATGTAGGACTGAATCTTGGGGCAGCCCCACCGGACATAGCTGGGCATGCTTTGGGAATGCGCCGCGAATCCTTATCTGTAAATTACTACTTTATGCCAAAAGGAATGGTGTCGCAATAATAAGAAGAAAAAAAAACTTGGGAACCTTCTTAACCACGTTCTGAAAGAAGAAAATTCGGCAGCCTTCGGGTTGCATGCTATGGTGTCAACTGTGAGTATCTAATGTTCTTGCGATTTTCGAGCCAATACTCCGGTTGGAACCGGTTCCATTGCCCTCATACGGTTTGCCTGAGTCATCACCTTCTAGAGTGTTCGAGTACCTTCCACTGCATTATCATATAATATTATAATAATGCGACACTATTTCGGCGCGATCCACCCACTAATCCCCACTAAAAAAAATTCCTTGGAGGCACTTAGATATTTCTTAACGGTGGGAAGGCGAAAGCCGTTTGCGACTCATTGCACTGATTTGAATTTGTCGCGCTTGAATTCATTTCACGACAGAGAAGAGCAGCTGGCGCGAGCGTGGCGCTAGGTCACGTGGCCTAGGTGGCGATATAACGGACGGACGGTCACCGCGAGTATGAGCCATTAAAGGCTATCGCCTTAATACACCTTAACCAATTGTCTGGGGTGGGCCTGCTTGCGAGATTTCGGGGTCCTTAGGAATTTTCCGGGTGGGCCGACTTCCAAATTATGGCGGGCCCACTTGCCACGCTGACAAGTTGTGATGACGTCACAGTCATGTGACCTCTCTCAACCAATCAGTATGACCTATTAAGACAGGCTGTGATGACGTCACAAGGTCATCTGACCTCTCTCGACCAATCAGACGATTCCGTTACGGAGAAACTGGAAACTGCATAAAGACAACCTAAATGGTATCGCATTAAAAAAAAGTACAGCGGAATCTTTGCAGCACCTGAGTTATCTAAGCGAGCTTAGATTAAACGGTTCCACCCGTTCTGATTCACCCTTGCTAAGAGAAAACACTCGAAAGTTTCATTTCTGTTGTCGCTGTTTCTCCAAAAAGAAGCAACTGCTCGAACCAAACTCTGTCCAGGAATGTCCGGAATGCCAGGGCCATAGACGTGCCCGCACGCCGCTGTGTGACCGCAGCATCGCCCAGCCCTCTTCAAATACCCTCAAAGGCGGCAACCACCCTAACGACCGCACTCGCCTCCAGCTACTGCTGCGGGGCCGACCTCAGCGGAGACGCCTGGCTCGTCGGCGATTCCGCGCCTGCCACCGCGGATCGTCGGACGAGGCATTCGCGACCGTCGTCCACTGCTACCAAGCCGCAGCCGCCGTCGGCTCCGGGAGGGTTGTCATTAGATGCCATCAGGGGGCAAGGCGCCGGTGACCGCCGCGCCCGATTGCTGCTCGTCCCGACACGAGCTTGCGCGCCGTTCGCATTGCGCTCTCCAGGCCGTCTTCGCGTGAACGGCGCCTATTAGAGACTTTATTAAATACGGTTTGTTTCTCCGCGCCAGCAAACGCGGCGCGCAAAAAGGAGACAAAGCAGTTGAGCGTCTGGAACGATAAAAGCGCCGCCTAACGGTCTCAGCCGAAGCGCCGCTGCCAAAGGTTCATAAAACGGATCATTAGGCGCTACTACCCCCGCCCTCATCCGCCCCACTAAAAATCCCCCCCCCCCCCCCCCCCTCTTTTAGCCCAGTCTGAATTTGCGCCTAACCTGAGCTGCCGCGCCACTGGTTCTTCGTATTCTGCCTTCTCGTGTGCTGCGGACTCGACCATCTAGGACCCGCGTTGCACTCTCTCTCTCTCTCTCTTATTCAGCGAGCGAGAAGAAGGGAAAGAGTGAAACCAACGAGTCGCCGTTTGCTTTTACATACCGCGAAGAATTCTGCCGCATCGATGCTTCGCCGCGGCCCAGCTTTCGAGCAGGGAGAGGGGGGGGGGGGGGGGGGGGGGGGTCCTGAGGATCAGTGCAAGCGCCGGGTAAACTGCGCTCCTGATGACTCCAGCTGTGCGTACATGCGCGCGCTCTTGAAGAGCGCCGCGAGAAAAAAGTCACTCGCCGGTATAATAATAATAATAATTGGTTTTGGGGGGGAAAGGAAATGGCGCAGTGTCTGTCTCATATATCGTTGGACACCTGAACCGCGCCGTAAGGGAAGGGATAAAGGAGGGAGTGAAAGAAGAAAGGAAGAGAGAGGTGCCGTAGTGGAGGGCTCCGGAATAATTTCGACCACCTGGGGATCTTTAACGTGCACTGACATCGCACAGCACACGGGCGCCTTAGCGTTTTTCCTCCATAAAGACGCAGCCGCCGCGGTCGGGTTCGAACCCGGGAACTCCGGATCAGTAGTCGAGCGCCCTAACCACTGAGCCACCGCGGCGGGGCCTCGCCGGTACTCGCCTCTCGCGTTCTTCACCAAGGTAAGAAGGGCGGGAGTGCTCGTACGAAACAAAGTACAAAAACAATGCGTGCTGAAGGTCGTGAACTCGACCTATGTGAATCCTCCGTCGTGGCTTGTTTATTTCTCTGTGCCGCACTCTAAACGCAAATAATCCCATATCGGAGTATAAAAGCAGTAAGCCGCACTCGCTTTTGGGGGCAGCTAGGCTTGCTGCCAAAGCTCCGGATTAAATTTCGATCA
The DNA here is from genome assembly GCF_052857255.1 of Amblyomma americanum. NCBI lineage: Eukaryota > Metazoa > Arthropoda > Arachnida > Ixodida > Ixodidae > Amblyomma > Amblyomma americanum. Next base: position 186,967,933 of record NC_135500.1, on the reverse strand, counting down.
CTAAAAATATGAAACGCTTACGGCTGGCGACGGAAAAGATTCCCTTTTAAAAAAACATGCGAATTTCTAGCAGCTACGAGCATTTTAACCGAGATTTCAACCTGCTTTATGCGCTAACCTTAAGACCTGCAGTGCCGCGTTTAAAAGCCTGTTACCATCGCTAACTGTGCTTTGCAGTTGGAATATACCTCCGCTGCCAATAAATAGTAAGCATTCTGTATATTTAGTAATCGAAATCTACCTCAGGATTTGGGCAGCATACCCTGCCACTAATTGAGAGTGCGCTAGAGGTCAGCTTATTCTCTTCTTGCTCCGATGTAGGCTTATTCGTGTTTAGAGTGAAGTGACAATGATCATTTTCGATGGAGCTTGTCAAGCACTGGAAACATACTTTCTCTTTCTACTTGGAATGTCCCATACTGCTGGGAAAACCAATCACCTCTTTTGTATAGGAAGCAATTTGCAGGCGATAACTGGGTTGAAGGAAGTTAAATGCTGCCAGTACACTCTAAACACAAATACACCTATACGGGACTAAAAATGAAGTAAACTCTTCTCTAGCGCACACTCTTTTATAAAAGAGAGTGCGCTAAAGGACAGTTTTACTCCCTTTTTACTCCCTTTGTTTAGAGTGCAGAGTATCAACTGAAAATTAAACCGAGGCCAATGTATGCCTAAGGGAGTGGAATTTGGCGGCAGAGTGCCGACGCTGCCCCTATCGGACGCAAATGGTCTGTATTTCAACTACTGAAAATAAACTAAATAGAGAAAATTTCTCTCTCTTCTTCCTTCACGCAGTAGCCTATAACATCGCGCATCCGTTTTGATTCCGGACAAAAATAACAATAGAAAAATATAGACAAAAATTCCAGGAAAATACATAATCCCAATACACCAAATGCATAAACCAAACATTGGCCCCATATTTCAGCCCATGCAATTATAAGTTCACGGCTGGTTTGAATTTAGTAATGCATATGACAAGCAAGAAGACAACTGTCTCAAAACACAAGAATAATAATTCACAATTTTGTAAGGACGGCCACGTGCGCCGCGGAGAATAAAATCGAAGGGATGGGAGGAAATAAAAAAAATCAGAAACAAATAAGAAACAACTGAGCACGAACTGTGCATTTAACTGTGCTTAAAAGCGACGAATGAGGCAATTTCATTGATGTGTAGTAAATGCAATTACTGCTTTTAATCGCAGTAATCGCATTTTAAACTGCAGCTAGCAATTTTTAATCCGATTACTACACCTACAAGACAAAAAAAAAACGCGATGGGATTTTCCCTTTCTTTAGATATTAAGCAGAAACGCACGACTGTGCGCTACTGCATGGAAGTTTTCGCGGCTCAGAGAAAGATCGCCCCTTGGAGTGGCCTATACACCTCATGTTTAATGAATATACACTTAGCATTTCCTTGCCGTCCAACCTGCTCGGCGTACGATAGTCTTAACCAGTCTGAGCAGCGTATCGATTCAATTAACGAAGTCCCCGGCTTTCTTGTATCAACCATACAAAGAGAGAGAGAGCTGCTTCAAAAACAACACGAGTCACGGTTCTGTGTGGCAGTCGTCGTTAGACACCACGTTTCAAACTTTGCTTAACTGCAATTTCCTGTCTCGACATTGTTGAAAGTGCAAATTCTTTCCGCCGACTCGGCGCAACGTTTTAGTTGTTGTTGATGCACTCTTAACGGCATTCCCTTTCCCTCTCTTTCTTGTCGTGCGTACTAACGCTGGGAGCCGAGGAAAGGCAACAAAGCTACTTAATACTCCCGAATCACGCGACTCTCGACAGCTATAGAAGCACAGGGGGAAATCATCAGCCAATCACCGTTAAGCACGTCCGCAAGCATTACAAGAGCAAAAAAGAACGAGCAATGGAAAAGAGAGAACGAATCAGAAAAGAAAAAGGGACAGAAAACAACGTCGGCAGCGGAAAAGAAGGGCTCACGTTCCAGGAAGATTAGAGAGAGAGAGAGAAAGTGAAATGAACAGAAGCATTGGTAAACAACAGCGAAAGAGAGAGAGGGACAGAGAAAACAAAAAGCTATTGGAGGCCTATAAGAAGCGAACGCTGTTGTTCGCGAGAAATTAGCCGGGCACAAGTACCTCCTTACCCTCGAGCACGCGAGGCATTTCAACGCGCTCACACAACCGCGCCGCACGGACAGAGTAACTGGCGCTCAGCGTTAGGCAGCGACCGCGGCGGCACCAGAAGCCTCGCTGCATCCCTAGAGGTTTCTTCCGACTCGATACGGGCGAGGATAAACACGCCATTTTGCTTCGTACTCGCTCTCTGCGCGATCCACCACTCGCCGGTTGGAATAAAGCAACAAACATCGACGGCCCGCCGCGAAGTGAGGGGGGTACCTTGAATTTCGAGATCAGAAACAGAACCGAGCAAGCGAAGTAAACGAGAAAAACAACACCATCGCGGGGCAGCACTCTCGTCGCCGTCGCGCTTCATCGGCGTGAAAAAGCAAAAAAAAAAAGAAGAAGAAGAAGAGAAAATGCGCACAGCGACGAACGGAAACGCAAGGCGCGTTAGTCGCTCCCTCCCCTTTGATCCACCTTTATATAGTTTTTTTATTTCGTTCTCGTTGTCGAACGAAAGTTGATTGATGGTCGAAGCGGGAAGTGTTCTTGTAAATACTGCACTGGTCGGGCGAGCGTTCGCGAAGCAAACTTCAAGAGCGAAGCCGGCGCCGTCGCCGCTCTTCCATAAACTGACTGGCGCTGCGCTGATGAGGGCCTCGGCGGCATCTCCCTCGGTGTTATTACTACAAACATGAAGCCCTCGCGTCCGCGAGCAATAAGACCGAGAATGCGGCGCCGCGCTCAGCTCTTTTAATTTCCTTTTTGCTTTTGCGCTTTTCTGCATACCGTTCTTGAAGAGGCTGTAACTTGAGCACATGTTTTACGTTATGGGGGCTTCTCACATCGTGAACGAACAACATTTTCGAGTTAAGAAGGAAGTGTTACCCAAACAACGTTAGGCACCGCTTCTTTTTCTTTCTCGTTTTTTTGCGTTTAAAACAACGTGGCAAAGCAAAGCCAGATAAGCTTGCTCCAGACACGAAAAGGGACCCTTATTTTGAAACCGCGCTGTTTGACTGATTGAAAAATTTGCGAACAAACGTTTCGAGGTCGCGAGCGGTTTCGATTATTTTGAAGTTTCCGGTACTCCAATCGGCTTTCTTCCTTTCCTTTTTTTTTTCTCCAGATTTTTTTTTTCTCCCTTGTACTGCACAGAGTTCTACAGAGGACGGCTGGAGTCACGGCTTTAAAACGGTATCGGTCTTTCAAGAAAGGAATCGGTGCAGTTTCCGGACATTAAGAAAAACGAGGAATGTATCACGCTTATACGCATGACTGCGATGCCTGCCGGTGTTGAGAGTAGCGGATAGGAACGTGATATTTTCTATGCTTACCTCTAGCATAGAGACCACATTTTCTGCACGTTCGGTGCAGCTCTTGAAGTTTGCTTGCGCGTGAACATCAAGCGTGATCGAATGAGGGTAGGTCAAACCGTGCTTGTTAGGAAGCGAAAATCAGGCGGACCAGACTGTCGATGCAGCATTGAGAGGCGCAAAGGCAGAGATGGCTTTTGCATTAATGGCGCAGCGGTTTCTTCCCGCTTACCCTCAGTTAAACCAAGCAAACATGTTAAAAAGTGGATACTTGGAACACTGGGTAGATGTTTATCTGCTTGAATTCGAACCGAATTACATTTTGTTCACTTCTGTTTCTGGCTACAAGTATGAAGTCCAGCTTTGCACATTTACAGCAACTGCTGGACGGTCGGCCTTCCAGGGGTATTTACGATGTGAGACTTCATTAAGATCTAACGAGGCTGAGGACAATTGTAGGAAGTTTCGCTCTGAAGATAGCCTGTCAACTCGTCACACTACACATCTCTTTATTTTCTTTAAAGACCCCTTTTCGGGTGTTACGCAACTCCTTGCCAAAGTTCAACGCAGCGGTAGCCTACAGTAAGTTGAGCATCCACCTCGCATGCGGGAGGTGCTGGGTTCGATTCCGAGTGCCGTCGGGTACCCAGCGGTGATATAATGGGTACAAGCTTCCCGCTGGCCTGGTGCTCTGCTTATCTGGGATGAAATGCTTGAGAAATGAGTCCCTAACCACCGCTTGAGTAGACGAAGATATGTTGTGCCATGGCGCTCTTTGGAAAAAGCAGCCTTGGCGCCATTAAAATCCACCACCATCACAATAATCATCATCACCACCCGTTTCAGAGTACCACGTACGTCCGGTGGCTGACGAAACGACATGACCACCACGACCTTCTAACTAAGCCTGCCGCTCACGCCCCCACCGTGAGGAGAGCGCAAGGGGACGTATGCAGGACTACGACTGTCACCAACAGCTTCCGACGAACGCAGGCTCATCCCTCAGGCGATTTAGTCGCCCAACAGCCTTCTCATAGCTACCAGCTACCAGTCGGGAATACGTGGCAATCGAAATGCTTTGATCAACATAGACGCGCTGCGCTTGAAAAGCAGGCAAGCCCACTGTTGAAAACGCATTCAAGCGTTTTCTCCCAGCTGTGCAGTTTAGACAAGCACCCAGTCAACGGCATATGAGTGTTTTATCACACAGCAAGTGTGTCAGTGGTGCTTAGAGCTCCAACACGTACAGCTATCGTTTCGTTGTTACTGGTCTAATCCGGTGTCCTCCCCTGTTCCTTTCTGCTGCCACGCGCGCGCGTAATAGTTGCATGGCACCGGGTGGCGGTGGTAATGTCGACGGTAAAGCTGGTTCACTCAAGTTACCGTGAAAACGGTGAGCTAGAAGATTGTGCTGGTCTTCGCGCTGAACTACCCCAGAAGGTCAGCATTCGCTAGATCGTCGTGGTCACCAGCATTACCCGACTCCGTCCACGCGCCTCACGCGGAACCGAGCGCACCATGCAAAGACGGGCCACTGCGCCATCCTTTGCGGGCCTCTAGGACCGTTCAGGCGAAGACCAGGCGCTAAAACTACAGGAATAAGGCGACGCAAACAACAAACAGCCACTAGCAGCACGCAGAGGCGAACGCCGTCGTGCCTGAACAACGACTACTCTTCCTGGCGCACTTCTTTCGGCGGGGACCTTCGCCATTAACCACACCGGGCGACGGTCAGCGGGGTTCTCCCTCTTCGTCCAAACGGCGCCCGCTGGCAGCGAAGAGCGCCGTCCATCCACGACCGCCAGTGAAGAGGAAGAGACAGGCCCCGTAATGGCGGCGGCGACAAGCCCTGGGTGCGAGCAAAATGCGAAGCAGTACCGTGCAGTGATGCCGAAGCTACAACGCTGCCATCGCGACATCGCGGGCCGGCCGAACAGCTAGAGCTGTTCGCACGTAAAGTAAACGTACGAGATTGGTCAGCGGCGCGACTGCCATATTTGACAGTTAGCGGGATTGGCAGCTGGAACGGACGGTCCTTGGACTGTCGTAAACTCTCGTTTCCCGCCAATAGCAACGTGACGAACCTCCGGGCGTCGAGTAGCTGGACGCAGCTCTTAGCTTCCGCAGCGGTGCACCGTTTTAACGTGAGGCCGTGTACAGGCGCCACGGCCTCGTGCACAAATATAAAGGGCAGGGTTCCCGGAAACGGCCAGCCTGTTTGTCCTCGCGCCGGTCGCGTCGTCGCGCGGAACAACACGGTGGACGGCGGCGCTGGTCGGCCTGGGCGGTAAAGCGCGCGCTAGCGCTCCGAGCGGCGGCGGGCCCAACAGCGTGGCGACAGTCCCAGGGTTGTTTGCTCTCTCTGCGTGTGTTTGCCGTGGCCTGCGTCGCTCCTGCGCCCAGCGTTAAGTGTCCAGAGTCACGGTGCGGCACGCGACCGCCACTGACGCGTGAAGCGGCGACAGCCATATTTCTTTTTGCGTGACGAGTGAGTGGCTGCAGCGCTCTGCCGTTCGTAGCCGGCGGCGGTAGTGCGTGGATATAATGGCGTTCGCCATTTCGGAGCTCGGAACGCAATTCATTAGGAGCTTGGGCCGCGTATCTTTACTTCTGTTTCACCACTCTTGCCAGAGATGACAGCTCGTTGGGGTCGGTAAATATACGGGAGGATCTGGATCGGGGGAAAGAAAAAGAAAAAGGACAAGGCTTGAACAAAACAGCAGACCGATCTAAGAACTATGGGTGCATCAGGCGTCCAGAGCATGCATTCTTTATTGCGCTCATGAGCTCCTTCATGAGCTTCATTGAGCTCCTTCTGAAAGCGATGACCGAGCAATTTCGAATGTTCGGTACACCTCACTGATTTTATATGCCCGTCAGAAATAGTTGGTGTGAGCGCGGGAAGACTTTCATAGGTCAAATTTTGCCCCGTTGAGGAAGTGTCTGTCACGATAATCGCCATGTTCGCGCAGAATCTCTCGGTACTCTGTAGTTTTCTCAAAATTACGAGTTTAAAATATTCCCTCTGAGTTACGTGGCATTCTTCACTGGCGGTCAACGGAAGGAAAGCTGGGCATGTTCGAATCCCTGAATTCGGTCGAATGCTTAAAAACTGCTTGAGCTTCCCTTTAAGCCTAACCGCTACCGTTAGCGCAGCCGTCGTATACGCCTCGCTTTAACCGTTCAGCACACTGGAAGCTAAAGGTAGCATCAAGCAATCAGAAGCTGGACTCGAGGAAACTTTTTTAGTCCGTTCAAAAACTCACCGGGAACGCATCCGACAGCCAATCCCAAATAGAACATTACCTAGACGTTATGTTCAACCTCGGTCGCGCTGAATTCAGTTCCTGAGTGGGTGTTGCAAGATGCAGCTTACAGAACGCTAAGCAAATTTAGATACACATAATGTAGAACATTCCGCGGCGTTCTCTCGAACGGCCGAGCAAAGGTCACGAGCGCAAAAACAAGAACAATCACAACAGGGACCGAAATGGAAACGAATGAACAGCGAGTGAACAACAACAACAACCAAAGTAAAGACACTGCTGGGAAAGGGGGCGAAAACAAGAAGCACGGGTCGAGACATCATTAGCGTAATTACTGGCGTAGCGTGGGTGCCGATGCCAGGAAGTGGGCGCAGGTTGCCGTCCGGAAAGCAAGCACTCTGTACATACTTGCAGAGTAAGCAACGCCCTTGGACGCCCCTAACGCGGCGGAGCTGGGCGCAGCACTTTCCTAACTCGACCGGACGGAAGAAACACACGGGCAGCAGGGGGCGCTGCAGATCGGTTCATAAGAGGACACTGCACGCAGCCGCGGTTACTATCCCGGCTAAACCGGGGGAAGGGGAGGGAGGGGCATGTTTTTTATTCATCAGAACGACTGCGAAAAAAACAAGAAACACATCTACTCCTAGGACAAAAATCGAGCCGGACCACTTGGGCAAAAACTCACTTCGCGAGATTCTAAGGCGGCTCTTTGTCGAAAGGAAATTGGACGAGGTAGGACGTTAGCGCGGTTCAAGTCGGCTCGTTCTGGTTAACCTCTGTCTGGAAACGCCGTTAATGGGCACGTTTGTCTTTTTCTTACTCTATTTATTTCCTTCTCTCCCTTTCTCCCTCTACATCTGGGCTGTTTTGCTTGTTTTCGCGTCGGTTCTGCTAGACGTCTGAAGGACAAACGAAGATTCGAACGGCAATTCAAGAAATTCCGGTGCGTTGCTTTTACGCCCACAATTCAGTTGCGATAACGTAATTTATATATATAAGCGATACGCGTTCAAAGAAATTCGCCTACGATGGCTACTAAGGCGCGGGCTCATTTGACTTTTTTGACGTCGAGCACGGCGACGCTTTAGTAAGATGGAAGATATGAAGAAAAAAGAGACAAGAAGAAAAAAAAAACAAGTTTGCTGTGCGAAATGAAAACTGGAGCTTCGGTAATCGGTTTTTAACGACGGATTGCCGCAAAGGATTAAAAGTAAACTGGAAATCGTTCGCCTCTCTTATCGTAGGCGTCCTTTTTACAAGTCAAGAAGTTCCCCTCCCAGGCATACGCTGAATGCGCCGCAGAGAGACGCTCCGAAGAACCATTTGCGGATGAAAAGGAACCGACGTGAAAAACTTCCCTCGTGGCGATCGTGGTTCGCCAAACCATGGCGGGCTTACGCTGAATATTCGGCCGTTTTTCAATGAGGAATTTTCTTTTTATCCGAGGGTAAACAAGGACAGCGCTTCTATTTATTCCGCAAAGAAATTTCCAATTACAGTCTTCTCAAAAGAGCGTGCAGTAGAAACATACGGTCAGAATCTTAGAAGTACTTCTTGCTGGGCTAGTTGGCTCATGGTTTTGAATCGGCTGCAAACTGCACCAACACACAAGACATACATAGGTGACGTGGTTGATGGAACTGGCGCGAACTTTGCGCAAACTTTGCACTTTGCGCCAGTCTCGTCAACGCCGTCTCCTACGTCTGTTTGGTGTGTTTGTTAGCGCAATTTGTAGTCAGCTTAATACGGTTGGAAACTACGGCGAGCCAGCTGCGCGTCCTAAAAATCTCTTATTTGATGAGACTATCATGCATGTAGAGATGCAAGTACGTTGGGATATTTGCGGCAGAATTGGTGTGTGGGCACAGACAAACGTGTGGGCCCATCAGCGCACCGTGATTCGGTTTTCACAAGGGGCCCGACCGCAATCACTCCGGAAATGAAAATTGAATGGAATGTAATTGAACATGCTCTCCAACGCAGATTATAATCCATTCACCCACCAGTGACAACGATCCACCTGATTATGTTCAGGTAAGATCGACCGACGTGTAAGTACTACTACATGAACTGTTTGATGGGACATCCGGATGAAAATGACTAGTTTGCCTTCATCGAAGACTTACTATAATTCATCCTTTTAACATTTATTTCCTGGAGTGTATTTACTATTTGATTCCGTTCTTTGCAAGAGCCAGCGTTTTTCAAGCGCCAAGAAACCACATTTACAATCCTGCACGTAGTAAGCTTTGGCACGAAAAAATCGCCTACAGAAAAACAGACAACTATTAAAGCCTCAGATAATTTAGAGAAAATATGCACTTTTGAACATGTACGAACAGTTTAGGAAACGTGGCGCCGAATTCGCACAACACTTCCGAGAAGGACACCAACTCGTGATTATTCGACGCTTACCTACTTTCTCTATCGCTATCACGAGTCCACAACTGCGCAGCGCCAGTAAGACACCCGCTGACGTAACCGCTCTAACCGATTAGAAGTTTTAAGAATGAACGCCTGCCCAGGAGAGGCCATTTAAAATGCAGGCGCCTAAAGCAGCACTCATCGGCAATTTACAGTGCACACGATGTTTCAAAATGGCTAACTTCCTGAACAGGAAAAAGTTAACCACTGCGAAACATTATATGTTCGTTACCCGAACAAAGTTAATTTAATATCCCAGGCAGCACTAACCTACTAAGAACTGGCGCCTTGGAAGAGAGAGTGAGAAACCTGCACCTGCAACACGGAGTCTGCCTGTAAATGTAACTTCTCCGCATATGCGTTGCGTATAAAGGGGAAGCCAACGCCGTCCGCATGAGAGGCAGTGACAAAGCTTTCCCTCAACGCTCGTAGCGGAAACATATCGCCCGAAGGCGCACGGACGCACAGCACAAACACGCATGGCGGAAAAAAAAAATGCGCTAAGAGCGAGTCCTCCGTAAAACGACTCGACGACCACCATTATCCGCGGCATAATAATAGCAATAAATAACCATAACCATGTCATCCGCGCAGAAACACGATACGGACGAAACTCCAGCAGTGACGCTTTAGCCGTTCAGAAAGCAAAAACGCGCCGGTGGTGGTGGGAGGGGGATGTTTGCGCTATGATATATTTGTAAGAGAACATTAAAGAGAAGGCCCGCATGGTGAGGAGGAGGAGGTCCGGAAAAGTGCGGCTTCATGGGCTACCCAGCTATAAAGGAGCATCACTGCGCCCCTTCCCGTATCTCTCATGACGATACGTTATGAAGCGCAATTTATCCGTTTTGAAGAAGAGGGAACAGACCTAGCACCACTCTCCGGCTGCTTGGGGGGGAAGGGGGGGGGGGGGGGTCGTCTTGAGTCATCATTTCCGCTTAACGTTCATGCGCCTAGGGGAAACCAACGGCGTTATGTGCAGGGGGCCTCGGGCAACGCCGTGTTGGTCGATTCGCGAGGGAAACCTAGACGACGGGCACACGTGCGCAGGAAATTTATAATTTTCTGAGATTTTTTTCTGCTTTTGAACGTCCTACTTTAAAAGCGGAGACGCATCAACGAGACTGATGCTTGTGGAAGAAAATAAGACTCCGGTGGGCGAAGGAGCCATTACGGCTTTGTGAAAATAAGCGCACACTGCGGCAGGCGGCTGAAGTAGTGAAGCAAAAGTGACACTAGGGGGCGCAGCAGCAAGACGAGGCGACGTCGTAAGGTCATCCGGCTTAATTGGCCAACGGGGAGCTGTTTTGTGGGCTGCGATGAACGGCCCGGCTATAAGGAGGAGCCCGGGAGAGAGAGGAAGCGCGCCCGGAAGTTCGCATCACGTCCGCGATTGGAGCGCCGTCTACTTCCGGTAACGGCGTCTGCCCGCTCCTTCGCCGCCGCCGGCTCGAAGGGGATGCGAAGGGAGGGGGTGGGCATTTTGATAAATGGCTCCCGTACTGGAAGGAAAGGCTGAGGCGCCCCGCCAGCCAGGAAGCACAGCAGTAAAGCAGAGAAGCAGAAAAAAAAAAAGAAAAGGAGAAGAATGATAACGGAAGGAAATGGCGGCAAAAGTATGGCAGGTGTAGCCGCGGGCAAAAAGATACTGTGCGTCATCCCCAGCATGCCATCAGAAAAATAAGGAAAACTGAGACTTCCGCTCTCGAAAGGAGAACCGAGAGACACGACGGTAACGCGTCGAAGCCATTTCTTTTCATTTTTCTGAACCTTAAAAAAAAGGGAAGTCTGTGCTCTCTTCTTTCTATGCTCCCCAGTACAAATTGGATGAGAAGTTCGCCGTGTGTCTCCTTTTCTGTGCGTATCCGACAAGAAATATGGAGATCTATTGCCTTGAAGGAAAAAGTTAAGAAAGAGTACTGCGAAAAGCAGCCCCCCCCCCCCCCCCCCCCCGCTTCCCACCCCCTCTCTTTCAGCTTATATTCACGCTACATGAGGCACTCATATTTTACTCATGAACGGCTCAGTGCCAAAAATCTCTTACTTGGCCTTTCTTTTTCATATTGTTTTCTTTTTCGAGCAATGTGAAATAGTAAAACACAAGTCTGAAATATTCCTAAACTACGTGCGTGCAGCCTATCTCGGGATGAACGTACGTGACCAACAAGCGTCGTCATTCTGACCGCGTTATTACAGTACTCCCGGTTACAGCGACTTATAATAATAAGCACTAACTCCCCAAGCGCGCTCTTACAAGATGCAGTCATCCATCATCCTGCACTGGCGATTGCCTAATGACATGATGAATAACTCTGCTGGCACTAACGCTAGCTTGACGCTGACGCTCCAAAGACTCCATACGTGTTCGCATTATGCCCAACACAGTCGGTATTCGTGTCCGTGTGCATGTACTACATTCGTGGGTATGTTCGTACCGTCGAACGCACAGACACATTCATTCATATGTATGCATGTAATGCGCCTGAATGCATTCTTTTATGTGCACCTACCTAAGTATGCACATAGTGCATGTAAACGGGAGCGCATGTTCAAACCCAAGTACAGCTGAATCTCGTTATAACGAAGTTGAAGGGGCCCTACGATTACTTCGTTATAGCCGTAGCTTCGTTATAGCCCGCGTTGACCGAGCTTCCAAGGGGGAATCGTTCCTTCGTTATATCCATTATTTCGTTATAAACCATTTCGCTATAACGAGGTTGAGCATATATATTTCGTTTAGACCAAATTAAGACATTTCAGCACTACTGCATGCGCACGAAAAGGAATGTTTTACGCTAGCTCGCAAAACGTACACATATTTCTGGACGCGCAGCTAACATGGGCCCTCGTCATAACGTAGTCAACGGGGCTTCGAAAGTATTACTCGAAAGCAATTTTTCAATAAAAACTGTCCTGTGGCTAACACGGCGACAGTGCTGTGCGCACGCGTAGTACTACGAATACCAGGGGTGAGGGCAGTGAAGCTATCTCGCAGCAGAATGTTATGATTGTTATTATTACACTCTGCAATCATCCAAGCTAATTAGTAAGAAAATCTTGAAAAAAATGCGAAAACGATAGAGCAAAAGCAATTCGGTCATCCTACGCACGTAAACTGATATGAAAAAGAAGAAAAACAGCAATCAAGTTTCAGCGGCGCCCCTCAGCGGCGCCAGAGTTTTATTCTGATGAGCATGCGCATGACTGCGCATGCATCAGCAACGCTAACGCACCCTGGATCGCCCGGAATCGCGTCACGCGCAGCTGACTCTCACGCGTCGATTACTCGGATCGAACAGCGCGCTGCTCATCTTGCGAGCCTCGTTCTTGGAGAGACGCATAAGCTCAACGGCACGAGCCCGCGTGAGCGCGGCGCCGTTACTTGCCGTAAAAATGCCACCAACACGCTGCGCCCACGCCGGTCGGACGAACCAAGTTTTTTTTCCTCCATAAAGCACATAGCACGCACACATGGACGCAACGACGTCAGCGCCACAAGCGCCGGTTCAGTAAAGCTGTTTACGCACGCGCTGGATTTCTCTTTTACGCCCCTGGGGGAAAAGGGAGCGGGGAGGGGGGGGGGGATCAAGCAAAAACCAGGAAAAACAAAAAAAAAGGCCTTCTCAAGCCATCATCCCAAAGGAGGAGCAGCGCGACGGAAAGAGAACCGGCTGAAGACGTTTCCGACGAGCCGTCCTCTGATTCTACTTGTGAGGAAAAACAGAAAGAAGGAATAAAGGTTCTGGGGAAAATAGAAAGAAGGGATAAAGGACACGCGACGCGTCGCGCGGAAGACAGAAACAACATCGTCGTGTATGTCGTTTCTAAGAGGCGACGGGTGAACAGAGCGGACAAATAAATACGAGCCAGCGCGGACACAGCGACGACGGTGGCGGCAGCGTGGACGAGGAGAGATCGAACGGCCGATTGCTTCCAGACAACTGCCTCTTCCGGCGCTCGTCGCGTGCGTCCGCGGGCGGAGATTTGAGCTCGCAAAGCTGCCGAGATCAGAGCCAACGGGCGGCATTCCTTCGGAGCGAGCGAAACGCTCCCTTCTTGCGGTGACATCCGCAAACGACGACATCGGGTCGCAACCCCGCCGATGCAGCCGAGGCTTTTCTTTGCGACCCCAGTCGCCGGTCAAAGCGGCGGGCGGCCTCCTCCACAAAGTATGGGGCTTTACGAGGGGGAGGTAGAAGCCAGCGATGAATCGGGACCTTGCGTGCGGGCAGGGGGTGCTGTGGTAGCGAGAAGAGCGTCTGAGAAGTGGGCGTGTAGTCCAAACCACGGTTGTGCTCGCTAGACAGCGAAGCACGAAAAAATAAATAGGAAGAACAAGACATGGAGCGCACAAAAAAAAAAAAGAGAAGGAACGAGAAGCCGAGTCGAAATCCAGCCGAAATGCCTTTCCTCCGACGCTTCCTCTCAGCGTTCCCAGCCTCCTGCTCCACTCTCCCCACGGCGGGAAGGATCTTCGGGGTCTTGTCTCGGGCGAAAGGAGCGTACATCTTTACTGAATCGTGAGGAATGCGGAACGAGAAATTCTCGAAGCCCTCTTCTTTCGTGCCCCGTCCCTCCCTGCTCCCCAAAACCTCGTGTCCTCCTGGCTCCCGTCGGTTTCGGCCCAGCTGTCTGTGCCGTATTGAGAAGCTGTCGTCTACTTTCGCGCTATTTTTGTTTAGTATTTGTTTCCCGTCTTCTATTTATTTTCTCTATACCCGAGCCCCCTGCTGCTGCTCCTGCGAGCAGCCATTTCCCACGCTACACGGACACAATATGGGCCCTTCGAGGGACCATCTACTCGGACTGATTCCTTCGCTGCCGGTCGAAGAAGAAGCAATGGCCGCCTATGCTGGCTCCCTTCCCCTCCCTCTTTACGTTGCTTCGCCGGTCACTCCATCCATCAAGGAGAGAGTGGAAGAGAGAGTGGCAGCAGAAAAGGAATGCGGGTGCACTTTCACTCACTTGTCCACGACTTCTATCGTCTTTCGAGCTTCTTCTTTCCTTTGCGTCGTCTTTTCTTAATCTATATTTTTTTTTCTCGAGCGCGGCGCAGGGTCGACTCGACCGACGGCTGGAAGCGAGGAGAGGTATAGTACACGATGTTGAGGTCAATTTGAGCTTCATCTGCTCATCGGGCCGAGCCTGAATGGCCTCTCCGCCGAAGCGGTTACATTTCGAAAGCGTCCCTCTTTTTTTTTCGGTCAGTGCCTTTCTCTCCGTAATGTCCCTGATGTTTCTCCACTGCGGAGCCCCCTTGTTTTGCTCTCTCTTGCCATTAGTGGGCGCGCTGATCGCCACACGTCACGCGATTACATCCCCGCTCTATCCCTAGCCCCATCTCCTGCACTTGGAGCTTGCGCGGTCACGCACGTGGAATGCCAAAGAAAAGGAAAGCTACTTTGTACACTCGCCTTTTCCTTCCAATCTTCCCTGACTCGCGCATAAATGCGCAGTATTAGCTGAGCGAACAGGCAGGTGCACTTAACTCCCCCCCCCCCCCCCCCCCACTTCCCCCGATTCGATCTATTTTGTGTGTGTGTGTGTGTGTTTGAGAGCGATAACTGACCGGAGACCAGGCCTGGGGTGCGGCCTTACCACGGCGACCACAGCCAACAACGCACCCATCGCCAGAACAGGATTTGGCTGCCCTGGTGCAGTACTTAGCCACCAACTTCTATTCGAACGCACCAATTATAGGACAGGGTTAAATGGGAGAAATGGGGGGTGCCTTCATCCTGCAGTGTGCGCAGTTAGGCTGCTGCTGATGATGATGATGATTATGATGGTGATAAGTCAGAGAGACTTCAATCAAGATCTGGGGAGGTCATTGACAGCATCCTCACAGTTCTGGTTGCTGCATTCTAATTTTTAGAGCCATTTGCAAGGACAGATAAGGCGTCGCTATTCCTTCCACAAAATGTTTCAGGCATAGTTGCAATAAGATATGTAGTTAAGAATGATACGTTGTTGGGAAAGTTGGTTCATGACGATGGAAAGCGTGCAGTCATCTTTCCATCGTAATAAGAAGCACTCGTAGCGTGGCGGTTAACACAGTCTGTGGTTAACATTCTTTGGATACTTTATTTTTTTTTGTACTCTCCATCTCACAAGTTGTTAGCAGCGCTGCGAAAGCTGCGGCTATCTGAGCCAATCAGAACGCCGTGCGCTGCAAAACGTGTTCCTCCGCGACTGGTGGCTCCATCACTGGGAAGAAAAGAGCACCAGTGTGCAGGCGCTGCGCGCAGCAGACGCGGCCGACTCAGCGGACGTCCTGTTTATACTGCATCGCAGTAGCTCCTCGCGTGACTACCGTAACTGTGATGAGTACAGAGGCGAGGTTCTGACGCTGCAGAATGCACTGCCAGTATGAAATTGGCATGGGATAGCATACGCTAAAACACCAGCGTGCTTCGTAGTGTGCAAGTGTTAAACACGATTTCGAATTGAGCCTTACTGCGCGCTCGCGTTACGTACGCGATTTTCAGAATTTAACGCGCGTCGTTTCCGAAATGGCCGCGCCTTTCGAAGCAGGACTTCTCGCTCCGGAATGGATTCGTTGTTGTTACTGCCGTTTTAAGTTATTTCACTGGCCATAAATGGTGCACCGGGCTTTCGCTTCGTCTCATCTCGCCTATTACAAAACGAGAAAACAATTAAAATTTGCTGCCGATTCTGCCGCTTCCAGGCCTAAAAAGGAACGTCGAATTTGCTGACAAAAATGGTTCCTGTCCTGACAACCAGATGGCGGTACTAGGCTGCGGTTATCGTTGCGTCTGCGTTTGCATACGCTCAACTAAAGGTGCGAGTGTGACAAATGGCGTAACGCCCTGCTGAATGCCCGCGTTTATCGTACCTAAGCGTACATACCGCTATGGCGCCCGGACAGCGAAGATTTGTACTTTTTTACAGCGATAGCTGTTACGCTCGTCCCTGGCTTTCTCGTCTCCGTCGTTGGCGTAACCGGTGGGTGCGTTAATGTCACGGTAACGTGACCTTACGTCACGGGCAACCAGAGTCGCATAAGGCTACCGGTGGCTCTGTCTGGAACTGCCGCCTGCCAATGAAGGGATACATCACTTGATCACTACACCAGTGCGCCAGGAATATATCCCCAAACCCAAACGCCTATACAGGTATCGCTGAACACCGCGTTACACAGTCGTAACCGTCCTGTCAGATTTTTTTTTCTAGCGATATCTCATTAAGCCTCGAGGAGGCCACACGCGGACGACGTGGCGCGGAGGAACACGTTCAACGCGCTCTCGTGATTAGCTGAAGGGGGTTTCAACCTTCCATAGTGCTGCAGGGAACTTATCAGATGCAGTATCCGAACGGCGGCTCACCGCTTCGCAGCAAGCCTCCGCTGTGCTGTGTTCGTGCGTACTTTCTCTGCTAACTTAAGCAGCAAATGAAACGCTCGCTGTGCTTTCAAAACGCCATCCTTAACTACCTTTTCAATTACGGTAAATGCTTAAAAGATAGTCGTAACACTGCTAAAATATTTGAGGGAATATTTGTTGTCTTCCTCGAAGCTGATTAGACGAGAGAGCACTACCTTTCACAATGCTGCAAAGGACTTGTGAGATGATGATGATGACGACCTCAGGCTTAATGGCACATACCCACGGCGGGGGATTGGCCAGTGTGAATGGCTTAATGGCACATACACACGGCGGGGGATTGGCCTGGGTGCAATGCTCATACAAAGTTGCGAGATCAACTATAGTTCTTTGCTGAGTTCTTTCCTTTTTCTTCTTTATTTCCGATTTCTTCTTTATTTTCCTTTAGTACCAGGCCGAGCGAGCGACTGCAAAACGGGTTTCATGCTCACCAGCTGCGCTGCACCAATCGTGCCGGTCCCACATACAAGTGCTAAACCCATAGCGCATCCGTATAGAAGCCAGCGCGCGGGCACAGACAGGCGGCTGAGTCAGCCAGGCCGCAGGTGCGCCGCGGCGCAGTGGGCTACGGGCTGAAGCCCCGCCAAGAGAAGAGCCCGCATGCGATTCGCCGAGGGGCCGTTCACCTCTTGCAGCCGCACTGAATGAACGGCGCCAGCCTGCGGCGTCAGCAAAGTGAACGCGTGTGAGGCGCAGCTTTTCGACTCGCGCGCAAGACTGCACGGTGCCATCCGCGGAAACGGCAGCTGGAGCGGAGTCGTCTTTTTGCGGCCGCCGCCACGTTACCGACACGCTGCGCGCTGTTCCAGCTGCTAACGGCTCTTACTGCGAAAGCATGAATGCGAGGCTGCCAGTTTACCGAGGTTAACTGCAAACTTGCAAACAGCCACTGAGGTGTCCTTCCTGACCACCGGTTCTCCATCCGTTGAGCGCTAAGGAAAAGCTCTCACTTGGGTACAACCGGTCATTCTCGCAGATAATTACAAGGCCGTGTGCACTGAAGGATGCGCGTCAGTAACACAGCTCTTATTACCAAAGCCAGCTGGACGGCTTCCCTTTCAATGCAGCCACCAACACGAAACCAGCGCTGCCTGCTTGGAGACACGAAGGGGGTGTTATTCGAGATGCGAAATAACAGAGCACTGCAAGAAGAAATTGCAGGGGACACTTAAGCTTCTCCTTAAGGCTATGACGCGACAGCGTTATGGGTTAATTCCCACATATGCAGAAGGTCATCCTGTACTTTACATTCATAACTCCCTGGGATTCCTCATACCCCTCCTGGCACATGGTGCAGCGGTTAAGCGATGTGCGATGGCAGGTGCTCCCAGCGGTGGGCCTTGTGCGACGCAGGTTGCTCTTCCCGAGCGACCAATCATTTACTTAACTGCCATCTATCACAGTGGGCAGCTTGCTCACAATCCGGCGGGCAGGTTGCGATGACGCTGGTCACGTGAGCCAGGTGGTCCACCTGCCTCCTAGGTCGCTCTCTGGGCACCATCTGCCAGAGTCATGATCGTGACTTTTCTCTCACAACGCCGACGCCAGATTTCCTGGGTAACGGAGCCTTCGACGCAATCGCGTTAAAACTTAGCGGGTATATTTACTCGACGCCGTGTGTGTCGAGGTTGCGTCGTAGCTTGCGTACGCACACGACCTAGCCGAGACTTGTACGCTGTTTAAGTGGGTGTCGCACGGGGAAAATAGCTGAGGAGTCCTTGCGTCACATGCTGTGACATTTGGAAATGAGCTGCGCGGAGAATGGCCAAGTGCGCACACGCAAGTCCAGATCAATGCCGTTTTACGCCTAAAGAAATTTGCGCGTTTATTTGACTCGGAGCGGACACCTCCAGTCAAGAGGGGAATGTAAGTGAAAGACGCGAGATGCTATCTTAACGCCAAACGTTCGGACTGCCTCAAGAGATTTTCCTCATTCAATGTCAAGACGCAGCTTTCGGCCAGAGGACGGCAAAGCGAAGGTTCGAGGAGGTAAAACGAGCCAAAGCACAATGAAGAAAGAAGCTGCCGAAGACTACGCGGAAAAAGAAACAAGAAGATTACAGGAGAAAAAAGAAACCAGCGCCACGCGCAGTCAATGCTTGGGCCACACACACACGCGTACACAAGCCGACAGAAGGTCCCAGCCAAGGTCCCGAAGAAAAGACGTGTTTTCGGGCGGCGCGCGCGAACTCGTGGCATCCGCGGCGCGTCCGCTCTCGGCCCGCGCCGGGGCCCACCGGTCACCCCACCTTGGCGTCCCCCGGCGGCCCTTTCATTTGAAGCCGATATGGGGCTTCTCTTTCTCCCGTGGCGCGCTTTTCTGCCGCTGTCTCTTCTGCAGCAGCGGCCCTTTTCTTGCTTGTCTTTCTTTCGCGCGTGTTCGGTGCGCACAAAAGGAGATCCCGTCTCGGGAATGAAATGGCAGCCGCCGGGAAGCCCGCCGGTCCCCACGAGGGGAAGAATAGGGAGGAAGCCTCGCGAGCGTCCCCACTCGAAGCGATCTCTTTTCCCGGGCGGCGAGCACGTAGAGGGAGCCGTGGACGGCATTGGTGGAAGAGAAATAAAATAATGACAAAACAAAACCGGACTACGGTGTCGAGAGTAAATGCTAAGAAAAAGTGCACGCTGCTCTAGAGAAGTGACATGCCGAAAGGAGGCTGTTTACTTCTTTCTCCGCCTGGAGCTGATGCACAGTAATCGGGAACTCTCATCGGGCGCGGCTGGTGCTAGAATTTCTTACAAACGCGCCGTTGTAGCTGCTAATAAGGTGCAGCAACCGCCGTCACACAACCATTCCCGCTTTGTGCCCCGAAAAAATAAAAACTGAAAAAAAAAATCATCCATGATCACAAGTGGTTTCGGTCAGGCGCGCACGCGGGGCTCTGCTTCGTCTGCCCTCCTAACTTTCTATCTGTACCGTCGTGTGGTTGAAAAAACGATTCCTTAGGAACTGCGACAGATGGCGCTGCACTTAGTGTCAATATTTAAACAATAACTACAACTGTACAGGGTTTGAATGAAGACGCCAATGCTTGGAGGGTATTCGCTGCGACACGTCAAATTCTGCTTCTGCCCTCGCGTCAAACCGAAAAAAGAATTCACTGTGGCAGCAAAGGCGAGGAGAACATTTTCGAAAATCTAAAAATTTATCTGGCTATTCTTAACGGCGAGTTCTAAATTTTCAACTTCATGAGGTTCCTAACTGCAAACGTTAAATAATAAACTATAAAATTTTAGCTACCCAAGATGCTTGTTAACGCGGCTTAGGTGTTCTAGGATGTCTGCAACCGGATACAATGCTATGCCGAAGAAAGCGCGTTTTCAACAACAACGGCAAAAACAATTCCATTAAAAACAGTTTCTAGTGAAACAACCTGCACGCGCATGGGGAAAGCGCACAGTCACCGGAGCCACAAGGTGGTTGTGCTGAAGCAACCAAATTAATGTATAGAGTCGGTAGTGTGCTGAGCGTCGCACAGGAATGCTCGGTTTCATACAGTAGTATAGACACCAAATTTTTGCTCACGTGTTTTCCTTTTGTAATGATGCGCACATTGTTACACATTGATCGCCACGTGGCATTCGCCAGCGATTCTTAGATAATTTATAACTGACTTTCATCTCTCATGCTATTTCGGCTTCGATCAGAAAAGCCGAACGATGGCTGTGACGTTAAGGTCACGGGAGGCATTAAAAAAAAAACAGCAATGTAATTGTTGTTTCCACGTTCTAATTCACTGAAACGCTACAGCCTTCATCACCAATCGGAATCAAAGCGATCGAAAAAGCAGATATTATAGCACTTTTTTTTTCATGCCTCGCTCTGCGTGCACTGAACGGCGACGTCACAGCTATCGTTCGCCTGTTCAAACCGAAACCGATACACTATGAGACAATAAATTATTTAGTGGTCACAGGCGAATACCGCGCGCTTATCCATGAACACTAATGCCTCACGCACCATTACAATAAAAAAACGCGCAACCACAATTTGGCGTCTATATTCGCTTAATTGCTCACGCATTAGACCGCTGTGTAGATTTCTCTCTCTATTATTTTGCAGCCACAGTAATAAACGATTATCATTCGATTATTTTACAATCCGAAGGCTTTCAGCGAATCGTGGTACGTTCGTAAGAGCAGGTGACGCTCTGCCTTTCGAAGTTCCCGCGCTGGAAAATATTCTGCCCCAAAACATGCAATCAATTTAAATGGCAAGTTAAATGCAACAGAGGCTGATGGTCCATTCTGGAAAGGGTACAAGAGCAAAACAGCTAGATTAGCAAATGTGCTAAATACTAACCAGTAATATGGCGCGCACACCACCGTTCTGGTTCGAAGTCAGCACGGGTACAAGGGCTCTGGAGTAAAGATTGGCGGGCTCAGCAGTCTTAGAACTCGGGAAGGACAAGAATGAAATACAGATGAAGGAAAATGAGAGACGTCAACAGCAGCGCGTCAAGGAAAGAGTAGACGGAGAATTTTGTCTCTTTCGTTATTTTTTTAACGAAAGGTTCCACCGCTGCTCCGGTGAGAGAAGCCAGGTGGTCGCAAAGTAGCTCCGCTCCGAACACTGCCCGAGAAGAGGAGCCCGGAAGGGAAAAGCTCAGCGTTTAAAATATAAAATTTGACGCCTGGACATCACAAAAACCACGAAAGAAAAAAAAAGAAAGAACCGCCGAATGGACAGCTAGACAGAACTGCCAGCTCCGCCAACACCTGTCCAACTTCACAGGTCCGCTTCCCACACACACAGAAAAAAGCAAGCTTTAATGAAAAGCCAGGACAGGGAGTTCAAAACAGAAATTCCATTCTGGAATCCGGAAGAAGCTGCCTCTAAAAATTATAAAAAAAGAGAAAGAAATGCTCGTTTATTTCTTTTATTCGTTTGCGCTGTCAGTCAAATCCGACGTGCCGCAGCAGAGAACGGGGCCTCGGCGCGTTGCTTCCAGTGACAGGTCAATGCAGCGGCGGTAGCAAGATGGAAGAAACAAAAAAAAAAAAAACTTAATAAAAAGTTACACGGCGCGCTGCTTTCCGCTCCTCGCACGAACTTGGCCCCTCTTGCCCCCGGCTCGCTCCCCCTTTGCGGCCACTGCTAAAAGCCGAGAGCGAGCGACCACTTCGACAGGACCCGAATGCAATGGAGGCCCCGGTGCACTCGAAAGAGATGACTGAATCAAACGCGAGCCAGCCCCGGAACGTGACGTATCACAGAATAAAGATAGGGGTTGCGAGCTAAGAATAAACGCAAACGCAACAGAGCAGAAAGACTCGCGAGCGAGGGAAGCGAGGCTAGGAATTTTGAGAGCGCCGTATCGCGCATGAGAGGAGACAGGTTCCCCCATTGCCGCGCCACCGCGCGTATGTATATATATACATGACCACGTTCGGGAAAACGGGAAACTGAGGACCTATGGGGAAAAAAAGGAGGAGCGAGAAGGAAGGAAGCAAGAAAGAGCAAAGGAAGAAGCCGTGCGGGACACAGAAGGAAAAACGGTCGCACAAAATGACCGGCAACTCCCCTCCAATACTGCAGGGCCTACCTGAGCAGGCAACGAGCTCCGACAGGCAAAGAGGAGGGGGGTGTCATGCCCGCGGCAGAGGACAAAGTATCCGGCGGGCTCTGAACCCAACGGGACAAGCGAGGGAACAAGCGCTCACAACAAGAGCACACAGGCCACAAAGTAAGCACCGCGGGTGGGTTCGGGGAGGGGACTCCCAAAATGTGAACAATGTTTCCGGTAGCGCGAAATGCGTCACCGCCACAGAGGAGGGAAAAGGTGGGAGGGGAGCGTGGGAGGTCCGAGATATATAGTTTTTCGTCTCCCAAAGGTCTCCTTTTTTTTATTTACATCATGTTCGGTTTCCCAGGTGCGACCCGGTGCATGTCCGAGCCCGAAGCAGCGGGGAGTGTGTGTGTGTGTGTGTGTGGGGGGGGGGGGGGGGGGGGTCGTGATGCCCTGCCGTTTTCGCTTCGTCGTGTCTGCCTTTGAGTAGTTGTTCTTTCTGCTCGCCGCGCTTTCGGAGTGTGCGTGTCTGCCATCCATTGCGAACCCTGGCGGCAGCCGCGGCTTTCATAATTCCCCCGCGCGGTCGCCATAAAGCCCGCAGCTCAAACGGCGCTGTGGGCGCGCTGCCTGTGTATCACAAGCCTCGTGAGGAGCGGGGCGGGTCCCGCTTTCGCTTTTAAGGAGGCCAGGCCGCTTGCCTTAAAGGGCGAGAGAGGGCGGTAGGGGAGCGCAGTGCGGATGCTGTCGTCCGCAACGCATTTAGCAGATGGAGGACACGGGTGAAAAAAAAAAAAATGACGGCAAAACGATAAAAATAAATGACGCATTTGACACGAAGCCCCTGCTTCTCTCGGAAGATTGAGAGTGCAGGGTCGGCACGGAATGGGGATGGAGACTGGAGCAGGGCGGGGACGATTTGGACTGCAAGCACAAAGGTGTTCTTATTTGTCCGGAATTACGGGGCCTCCTATGCCGACATGGAAGTTAGTATGCTAGAGCTCTGTACAATAGTGATTTGCATGAAAAATGCATACCTGGAAGGTCGTCTCTTACAAAATGCGCAACACCGCTTCTTACAACGGCAGACTATACGCCGTCGGTGCACGCGGAACAAAGGCGTCAAGAAGTCACGCAGTAGGGGACGGGAATACAATAAGAAAACTGCGTCTGCTCACATGTTGGGCGCAGCGTGTGGCAAACAAAAAAAAACAGAAACGGCGTCACTAATGCCGGGAAAGGTGCCTATGTGAACTGAGCGTTGCTGTCGTAACAGGTATCGACAGCAGTGTCGACAACTAAACGGGTGACAGCCACCAAATAATTGAAAGCAGGGACATGACCGTCGCCGCCACAGAGATTTAAAATAAGGATGAAAGGACACAACGTTTAAGCTGGCCGTGTAAAACCACGGCCTTTCGCTCGCCTGGACGCAGGGGCAAACAAGGCCGCGGGGTCAGTAAAAAAAGAGGCCGAAGAGGGAAAGCGCATGCAAAGCATACCAACACCGAGCGAGGCAAAATCAAGCAGTGCGCGATAGGTCGGAAAGCACTCATCTGATTTGATTACGCGGAGTTAGTCGGCGGCGGGGGACAAAGAGGAAGAAAAGGAAGGCGAGGCGGGGCAGGAGAAGGGAAAAGGGGGGAGCGCGCGCTGTTAGTTTAATGAGTTCTCTACGGTGTCTTGCGGTGGGACGGGCAGAGGGGACAGGCCCCGTGAAACCCGTCCTGTTCCGTGAATAATAGATGGCGACGAAGTGCGCCGGAGGGCAGCGGGAAAGCCTGGCTCGCAGGAGCGCGCGCCAGCTCGCTCCCGCCACGAGAACAGGGAGTCAGTCCCGGAGGAGGGAACGGCGGCAGCGACGCTAGGGAGCCTCTCTCCCTAGGCACCACGGGACAGGGAGGAACAAAGAGGAAGGAAAGACGTGCCCTGCTGCTCCTCTTACTACCGTTGTTTGCGCTGCTTTCGCGAAAGACGCTGGCGTCGTAGTCACATCCCATTGGTTGCAGCCGTTGCGAAACTATGGCGGCTTTCATCCCCCAAGGGTTGAGAGAGCGGGCGAGGGTGTCTGTGTGCTCACCAACCTGCTGCCGCACCAGAGGCGTTAATTTGTTTAGCACCGGCACCCTCGCGGCGAGAATGCACGAGACGTGCTGTTCGAGTGAAAGAGGAATGATTCTTTTCCTCCTCTCTTGCCTTTTTTTTCCTTCCGTGGCGAAGACGGAAGAAATCTCCTTCTGGGCCAGAACCGCAACTGTCCAGAAAAGGCTGCGGTTCCAACGTCTTCAGCAGGCTAGCTCAATCCTAAACGCACGCGCGCGACATAATCCAATTAACTCAGACTGTCGAAACGTGCGGTTGACACTGTACGACAAAAAAAAATAATGCCGTTATACACGCTCTTGAATTCAATCCAGAAATGTAAACGTGTAAGCTCTAAGCAACGAATTTTGGCGCATTTTCAAAGCTGCTTGGCACGTCTCGCGATTTCTGTTTTTCTGTCGTTTTTTGTCAGTTAGGACGTAGTGGCCACTATGCAGAGGAGGCTGTTAACTCTCGCCGCTCGTATACGTATATGTCATGAAGGAAGCACGTGTGCTCGATTTTTGCATAGCTGGTAGCTGGGTTTAGGTCCTCATCAGAAAGCTACCCAAACGCAGGGGCGCTGAAAGATTTCCTCCTTCAGGAAAAAAGAGCCGATTGGCCTCATGGGCGGTAAAATAACCTAAAACACGTTAGGAACCTGCAGCCGCAAATTTCATCACTCGCTCTCTGATCTTGGCGAATAGGCGGCAAGAGCGCGCCTGCACTGAATGAAAGACGAAAAGGTATAAGAACTGTTTCCTCTCCCTATTTTTCTTTTCTGTCGTCACACCGCGGTACTGCACGCCTCTCCTTTGCACTAACGCAGTTGGAAGCTCCTACACATCGAAAAAGCTTCATAATTTTTTTAAAGCTGCACAGTACGCAGAAATAGCACGCAGCTCTTATACGCCAGTGTAGGTGCATACTTAAATCGTGCTCCTAAATTACAGAGTTCTTGCGAATCACGAGGAAATAATCCAGACAGAAAGGCGAAAGCTATACGGTGTACAGAATGCTGGAGCACGCATGACTGATATTAATCGACGCGATAAGCCAATTCCGAGAAATCTGAAACCACCTTCGCCCATAAGCAACCAAGCGGCACAGTTCGCTTCAGCTGTTTGCATACATCACCCTTCTAAAGAATACCACCAGCCTATACGGAGCGCCGTTTTATTTGCATTTGCCGGAAAAGCGTTTTTATGTGCTTGGCCGAGTTCCGTGCTATATACATGTTCGCCGAAGATAACGCAACACGCGACGGCGCCGACCTTGAGCCCGAATCCGAAAGCTCCGGAGAATAGCGCATGGGCAACGCCCTCTGAACAAACAGTCCGGCGGGCGCGAGAAAGCACACACCCCGTGGACGCCGGTACGTTGCAGCGCGCTGTCTGGCCGGGCGGCTCGGGCAAAATTTATTAACGTCCAGGCTGGACGATGCGGCCCGCGCGAGTGAGGACAGTGCATATAGTGAGCTCCACGAAAGCGTCGTTGCCGCATAGAGCTGGACCAGAACGCGGAAGGCCATCATAAACAACGCTGCTCCCAGAGCCCTCTACACGCGGGCTGGGCCAGCGAGTCATCAATGTATATTTGACGACCCTGTACACACGCAGATCCACCCATACTCATAAACTCTGAAGCCGTTGCGGTATTATATGCATCGCCGCAAGCCAGCGCGGCCCGCGGTGTCCGCGCGAGTGTTTGCCGACCGGCGGGCTTTTCTCCTGATGGCGGAAGGCTAAAGATGCGGGTGTCTAAAGACGAGTGATCTGTCTTTACCGCGGTTAATCAACCTTTCGCAGAAACACTCCTTTTTAAGCCTAAAGGGTTCGCTGTCGACCTATGTGCCCTTACAAAAAAAGAGTCTATAGACTGTCTATAGACTTTGTAGACTCTATTGCGTTCTTATACACATTCCCTTTTGTCTGTTCATTGTCTATAGACTATCTGTAAACAGAAGTATCCTAAAGGTGTATGGCCATAAATATGTAGATTGTCTATAGACTGTGTATAGAATTTGTATTGCCTATAGACTAGTTTTATAGGATTTGTCTATAGGAAGTCTATAGGCTGTATAGACAAATGTCTATGGATAGTATATAGACGTTTTTGTGAGGTTAGAGGGGCACCTGTAAGGACCCCTGCAGCTCCACATCTCTGGAGCTTAAGATGTGCCGCGAGTACCTCACTGTCCCAACAGCGAAGTGAGTCCTTTAGGCCGGACACTTTTGAGAAAGACTGCACTTGCTCGTCCCGGTATGTGAAAGGAGAAACTTCATTACCATGAAGCCAATGACTGCTTACACTCCAAGTGCAGGACCAAGAAGCATAATCTTTGTTTTCCAACGAACAGCTCTGGTCATAACTACCTTGATGCCAATTAAGGTCAACGCAGAGGTAAAAATCTCCCAACGCTGCGCGCTCACCCGAGGCGAGCAGATGGCAGCGATAGACCTCACTCGTTAGAGGTAAACGCGAGCACCGGCGATAAGAAAAAAAGTTTCCCGAACGGAATTCCCTGTGAAAATTTCAATAATTGTCCCTTCATGGAATGCCTACGTGTTCGTGTCCGTTGACAGACTACGCTAACCTAAGCCTGGTACCCGACGGTTCCCTAAGCTGACGTTTCATAATAACATTCGCGACGCTAGCTGTTAGCGACCCCCAAGCGGCATTCGCTTCACGGATCTTCTTAGGGAACTGTCTCGTACACGACTCAGATAGCGCAGTTCGCGCTCATCCGGAAGGTCCGTTCACGAAACGAATAGACTTCTTTCCTCGAAGGCATCGCTTGGATCGATATGAAATCAATGTAATTGCATGCGCCAGCATTGTTAGTTATGCGAAATTTCTGGTTAATACAAGCGGTGCCCTCCCATAATTACATAGTATAATGCCAGCTTTGCAGCAGCCGATCAAGAGAATGTCTCCATCCCGCCCTGTGACACGACCGCCATTTAGTGGGAGGAACTGAACTGCAACACGAGATCACAGGAGCGGCAGTCGCAAGCGAGCGTGCGTAGCTCAACGATGCAATAGGACGAAGGCCCGCGTCAGCAGACAGTCGACGTATACGAAGAAAATGGCCATCTGGGAAGACTGTTCCGCATCGATCGATGAATCGATGCGCACTAATCGTTGCTACAACGTCGTTTGCAAAGAGTACTTAACGGTCGCCTTGCACGCGATTCATGATAGACAATCGCTTCTAGGGAGGAAAGTTGGTCCTGATGAATCGTATCTACTAGGAACTGCCGGCGCTTACACAGGAAAACACGCAGGGCTAGTAAGAGTGCGCAAGATAGTGCGCCCCATCTTCAGCCTTCCTTCTTGTTTCTTATTTTTTGTGCTTCCCTAAGCGTTGCAGGTAAGTTTCCATTCATGATATTAGTTTAGTTAGCTGGCCGTAGTTTTCTATTATAGAGTGAGCGCCCACAGTAACTACCACTAACCTGCTCAAGCGTTCGACGATCACACAGGGACAAAGCGAATGCGATGAAATCGCCCATTCCTCGGGTTGTGCCTCATGGCCCGCTCTTTTCCAAGCGCATTTCTTATATATTTTTTTATTTTTAGTTAACACGGCATCAAAGACACGACGGCTGCGCTGGAGAAGCTACAGCTAAAATGGCGAGGTTGCAGCACTCACAGCACCATTCATAAGCGGCAGCGCCCCGGCACCTCGCCATCAGTGCCGGCAGATCTTCATCGTCCAGGCGCAACCTAAGACCAGTCATGGATAACGTGTGCAAGGCTGGGCGCTGCTTTCCTGCTCGAGCTTATCTCAGGGGACGCGCTTCGCTGCGCTTGAGATGCTGGGATGAGCGTCCTCTTGCACGCAGCCGTGTGCATGCGGGCTCGGCCCCGATGGCACAAGAACGTATGCCACTCTCTCTCTCTTGGCTGACTGTTTATGCTCCGTTTGCCACTTTGTGTTTCTCTTTCATTGGCCTGAACATGCTCTCGCATGATATTTCGGCGGGGACTTCCTCAACATTGCCTCCGTTGTTATCTTTGTAGCTGTCGAGGTTCGTCCTTTGTGCAACAAGCGAGGGGCAACAATGAATGGAAGCGCAACTAGGTGGTAACTGAGGTTAATCTGCAATGTCCGACGTATCCCATATACGGAGAGTAGAAGTGTCAGCAGTCTTCACCTATGCTCATTTAAGTACCAAATCATTGCAGTATTACCAACCACTGTTTCCCAAAACATCTTTCCACGTGTGAGCTGCATACATGCATACGACTCGCTGCAAGATCACTAGCTGCAAAAGGCTAAACCTTCTGGCAAAGCAACCCAAAATATAAAGCCTCGTATACTACTACATCACAAGGAAAGGAAGGATTTGAATGTTGCCACTTATTTAGCGTGTATGGCTGAGTAATGTGCACACATACTCTCTTCACAGGCACGGCCGTGTCGTAGGACGCTGGCGGTTATATACGGGATTCGCAAGCAGAGAGCTATCGTCAGAGAGCCCAAGCCGCCAAACGAAGAAGCCCAGTCGCTGCTGCAGTCGAACAAACGCGTCTCCACGTAACTTGACATACTCACATCCGCGGCTACAATGTCATGTCGTTGGACGTCACCGCATTTCTCCATTGTGTGCCAGCCGGCACGGCCGCAGTTGACTTTTGTAACAACAATGTCGAGCGGTAACTCACCCAGTATGAAGGAGCTTCGCGGCGAAAAGAGCCACGAAGACTGACAAAACACCGAGGCAGGCGCGCCTGAGCCCTGCCTTGGCGTAACAGCAGAGAGCAACGCGAGGCGAGGAAGACGCGGGGCCTCTCCGTCAGCGAGCGCCGCTGCGCGGTGTCAGCTAGGCCCGCCGTTCTCATCACTTTAGCGCCTGCACCCGCATGAGCTTCCCCGCTCCCTCATTGACGACGGCCCGCAAGCGCCGCAGGCCTATAAGCGGGGAGAAGAAGGCCGGCAATGCGAGAAGCCAGATTAGCGCGTCTTCTCCCAGGAGCCACCACGCGTCAGCTTTGGCTCTCTGGGCTGCGTCAGCAGAGGAGAAGCAGAAGTAGGCCCACGGAAACACCGCCACCGACTATACTGCTCTCTCTCTCTCTCTCTCTCTCTCTCTCTCTCTCTCTCTCTCTCTCTCTCTCTCTCTCTCCTCTCTCTCTCGTCTCTCTCTCTCTCTCTCTCTCTCTCGCGGAGAAGCAAAATCAACGCTAAGGAAGAAAAAGAGCACGTAATAGACGCCGAAGAAGCAGAGAGAAACACACGGGGAGCGAGAAGCCTGTGGCACGTATAAAGCCGAGAGTGGCCGCTACCAGACAGCCAGACAGATCCGCTCCATCCGAACCCGATTCTCGGCACAAGGCAATCATCGCCAAGCGAGGGCCATTTAAAGCGACCGCGCTGACAGCTCAATAAGCGAGCGGCACGCGGGAAAAGATGCGCGCAGAGTGGTCTCCCTCTCATTTCTTTTTTTGTTCAGGCTGTACGCTCCACTGCGTGCTGCTACACACGTCCTTACCGCTGCTGGTGAGGAGAGTAACGCCGCGCACGCGCGACCAACAAAGGAACAAACCAACGAAAAAAATAAAGAAAAATGAGAGGGAACGATCGAAAACGAGAGGAAAAAAAAAAGCGGCCGTTGGTTCATTGAGAAAGCGATAGCGTCCCCCACCCCCGTGGCCGCTGCGGCAGTGCTGTCCCGAGCGTCGGCTACGGTGCTTGCTTCTCCAGACATATTCCCGGAAATAATATCTTGCAGCCAGAGGTGCACTTCCGCCTGCGATGCCGGAAGCATTGCAAAGGAGAAAATGGACGCACCAGAGCGTGTATGCGCTATGGAGTACTGCGTTCCCGGCTGGTGGCATCTCAAGCCGTTCTCCGTTTATTCCTATAGCCTCGCTAGCAACAGGCCACTACGGCGAAAACCTTCGGTCGGCTGTCGGAGGCACGAAATGCCGGCAAAGAATTCGCAGAGGCTGATAAAAGCCACCGCCGCACGGGAGCGCTCGCGTTCCCGCATCTAGACGCACTTACTGCTCCGCACTTCAGTTGGTAGATTGCGCTTAACCATCTGTCTTCGCTGTGTCCGCGTCAATCCGAGCAGCGCCGCTCTAGTAATAATACTAACGCCACTGCTGGGAAGTAAAAAGAGAGGAAAAACGGGACGATAACGAAGCATATGCGAAGGCTGTGCAGAAGGCTGTTGCAGGTAGCGCAGCTTCGCTAGCTACCAGCAAAATGCCTGTTGAGATCGAGATACCACCTCCGACGGCTCTCCGCTAACGCTTCAAGTAACGCTTCGACGACCATCTAGGTCACGCGACTGGCGCGGCAGTAATATTAACTAGCCACTCGAAAATAAAAAAAAAAGGCCATTGATTGTTATCGCGCTTTCCCGTCTGAACAGGGCCTCTGCCAACCGCTGTGAAGACCAAGGAACTTTCCCGCGAAGTCATTTTTGCTGTCGTTTTATTCTTGTAGCGAGACTTGTCCCCACCGCCTACACTCGCTGTCCTGTTTTCTTTAAATTTACTTTTTCAGAGTCTCTCCCCCCCTTTCCCATTGCGTGTCCCCAAGCGAGGCACTGTGTCCTGCTGTTTTCAGGAATTCCCGGTGTTTGTCTCACCAAAAAGCGTGCAGCACTGATGAAGCTGCGGGACACACTCTGCCAATCATGGGCCGAACCGAGAAAAACCTCTTCGCACGGACACGTATACAAGCCAACATGCTAGCGAAATCGCACCTGATTGGCCAAACCCGCTAGTTAACGGTGCTGACGTCAAGGCGTCGAACTATCGCGATCGTTTCTAAAGTGCGAAACGCCTTCGCGAAGTCGACGTTTGGGTAGCAGACGCTGACTTCAGCGTCCAGAGTACTGCACGGTTTTCACTGAGATACGAAGGTAGTTAAGCAGTCCCACGCCGCCAACCATTACGCCCGCGCTTCGCCGCCGGTCTCCGCCAGGCGATGCCCCGCGACCGGTGTGGACGTAAAAGAACCGCGCACGAGCAAAAGAACCCAGACAGGACAGGTCGATGTACCTCACCTCGGTAGTTCACCGCAGCGTTGCCAATGCTGGCAAGAGGTGCCATATTTCTGACTGGGCCGGCTGCGTGTTTGCGTAGCCTATAAAGTACAGTACTTTTTGTATCGATACGGTATTACAGAAGTACATTATACTAAAACACGGTTCACAGAGTTCGTAACAAAGGGTCGTACACAACGTTCCCATAACTTGAGCCAAACGACGTGTCAAAAGGGAACGACGACGCCTGAACAATCGCCTGCGACAATATGTGGACCTCGTAAAGTCAACATCAGGAGCCGTATTCCGTAAGCTGTCCATTTTGTATTGGCCACTTCGCGTCCATTCGGTCATCTGGCACTGGTCACTCACATACACCCGTGGCTCACAAGCGTCGGCGTGAAGCGACCTCCCCTCCACCCCCCCCCCCCCCCCCCCCCCCCCCCCCCCCATAGGGTGTTGGCGATGAACCTCACCATTGCCACGCAAGCCAATGGTGAAATGCATCGCAGCACTCTATCAACAGCACGCGACCGGATCTGACCACTGGTCCGGACGTGACCGGACCTGACCGACGGAGAGGTCCAGTCGCCAACCACCCAATTGCCGGGTCGCTTTCCACAGACGCTTGAAACCACGGGTATATCTGAGTGACCAACGGCAGAGCATCAAATGGACGCGAAATGGACAATAAAAAATGCACAGCTTATATAGAATACGGCCCCATATCTGCCTTTTGACGCATTGAACGTTTACACATGTCAAGTCCAGCTTTCTCGGGCAGAAATTTTGAAAATTGGAAAATTGTAAGACACTGTTATGGAAATACTGAAGGTAATGGTCCATTATTTTGATATGTAGCAATATATTTCTTTTTAAAGCGTTTCCGGCGATCGCATCGTACAGTTAAGACTGCCATAGAAAACCAATGGTGAAAGCTGTTGACGATCGCAAAAACGTTAATAAAAAAAAATGCAAGCCTGCCGTCGGGGTGATCTGCGGATATATTGGTTATTAGAGTGAACTCTTACGTGATATGAAAAAAAATTGCGCTCATAAACGGTTTCCCGCTCAAAAATGCTTTTGTCCAGAATTGCAGGGTATGATTTACTTTGGGCCGGACGTGGCCAAAAGCAGCGACAGCGAACCCTGTACGCAATAATCATAGAAGGAGTGCCTGCCGTCCGTTAGAATGACAGCAAGGAAGAAGAGGCGCCGCCGTTAAATCATTCGGGAAATGAAATCCTACACTATCGCGAGCCACCATCACTGCGACGAGGAGGTAGCGTCTCATCCGCGAATTTATCCGAGAAATGCTCGCGTAATAATCACTCTCCCCGCTATTTACCCGTTATTTACAACGCTCTTTGCGTTTCGAACGACGCATTTCGAGGCAGATTACAGCCTCTTGCATCGACTCGCCAAGATATTGCAGCTAGAGCACGTCGCGTCGACGGCGAGGCGCTGTAGGAAGAATCCTTAAGCGCAGAACTCGCTGGTCGAGCAGGGCGGCAGCTTTCCACGGCAGTGCACGGAACTGTCGAGACGAAACACGCACAGAGCTGGGCGGCGGCGAGAGAGTCCGAGCATTTCTCGCGGCTTGTGGGCGACTATTCCCCGCAGGCGCATTATGCAAAGCAGTCGGGGCGTTTTTCGCGCCTTGAATCACGCTTGGCCAGCAGGCTTGCGCGCACAGCGCCACGCAGACACGTGCCAGCAATTGGAAAAAGAAGAAGGGGGGGAGGGCGTGTAGATGAGGGAATAAGCGCGAAAACGCGCATACGCGCGCGCCGGCCAAAGATGAGAGCGGCGGCGCGTATCCGCGATTTAGCGAGCGGCGTTCTCAAGCGCCCACGCAAGCTTGTATATAGCGAGCTAGCCAGGATGAACTGACGATGAGGGAAGCCGGCCGGTTCTGGCAACTCGGCGAGTTTTTGTTTTCCCTTACTATCTTCCTTTATAGTCCTCTCACTCAGCAAGGTACAGGAAGCCGGGTGGAGTGGATGCATAGAGATAAAAACGCGCGTCGAGGCAGTGAAAGCACTGCCGTGGGTTTGTTCCGTCCATTTGTTCCCGCAATTTCCACTCGATAGCATACGACATGCTTCGAGAGTGCGTTAAGTGAAATGTGTTTTTGAGATTCGATGCGAGTATACGTCAATGCATGTCACGGCGCATTTTCGGTAGTTCAGGTCTACCTTGAGGTAGCAACTTACACGGACTGATATCACTGAATATGGCACTGACCAATAGAGAGAAGGTCGGAGTGTGCGGGTTGGATTACAATAAGGCTTTTCGTCGCTTTGAACTGATACAGAATAAACTTACTCTCAATAAAAACTGGCAGGACTGGTCCCAGCCGAGCTATACGCGAAGCTTGTAGGCTTTGCTGCTAATGGGACCCCAGTCAAATGGGAATTCCCAGCTTTTTCATATTTTTTTTTCTGGGAGGGGTGGAATTTCCGCCTACAAAAAAAAAGCAAGACGTACGTGACAGATTCATTAAATCCGTCCGCCAGACTACCTGCGAGCTATGCCTACGTTTAGTGTCTAGGCTGATGATGATGATAATGATCGGTGTCTAGAATTGCAGTCTGTTTTGCAAGCAGCATGTGGAGCGGTAACCTGACACTGTAAATACGAATTATTCTAATAGAAGCAGGGCATGTTTGCCCGAGCCCCGGGGTAGATTTCACTAAAAATACGGAACAATTACCGTTGGCGTCGGAAGCCGGCTCCTTCTTCAAAACGTGAAGTTCTTGCGGTTCAAGGATTTTAACTGAGATTTCAATCTCCCCTAATTCTGACCTAAATGCCTCTGGTGTTGCGCCTAAAAGTCTCCGTTCAATGCTAACTAAATCAAGTTACTACGCTTGAGGTGGGAGCATGCCTCCATTGTCAGTAGTAAGCATTCCATATACATAGCGATCGAAATCCACACCGGGACTTGGGCAGCATACCATGCCTCTAAAAGGGAGCGTGCTAGAGGACTGTTTACTCCCTTTATACTGCTTTGTAGGATAATTCATATGTATGCAGTGAAAATGCTGCACTTTTGAAGGAGTATAGACACCTAATTTTAGTGGCATGTATTCTTTTCTACAATGATGCGGAAGACGCTATTACGCATGAAGCATCATGCGATATTCGCCTACGGCCACTAGACCATTTATAATCGAATTCTTTTCTGTCATGCTGTTTCTGTTTCCGTTTCAACAGCCGAACAATGGCTGTGACGTCAAAGAGCGCTTTTGTGTCACGTGAGGAATGGAAAAACGTCCATATAATTTCTGCCTCATCATTTTAATTTACTGCAGCGCTGAAGCCAGCCTTCCTCAAGAGCCGGAATGACAACGAATGTGAAAACAGCGATTATATTGCAGTTTTTTCATGCCTCACGCTACCTGGAAGTACACGCTGATGTCAAGGTACTCATTCGGCTGTTGAAACCGAAACCGAAACAACACGAGAAAGAAATGCGATTATGAATTACTTAGCGGTCGTAGGAAAATACCAGGTGGTAATCCATGTACAATAATGCCTTACGTAACATTAAAGACAAGAAAACACGCACCCAACGGTTAGGTGCCTATACTCCTTTAAGTGTCGTTAGCGACGAACGCTATAGAAACATATCATGAAGCAAGAGAATAAAGTATGTGACTCAGTTAACGGCTGAAGCCACTTCGATGCGAAAGGTCTGCAAACGTGAATGAAGAAGCAACGACTACCAAGTGCAATCAGATTACGCCAAGGTAGGCAATAATATTTACCTCCAAGCCAGGACTCTTTCTGGTTTTTATTAAAACTAAGCCGCGCTTAAAAGCTGACCCGCTCTGGGCAGGAATAAAGCTGTTGGTATTATAGCTGAAAGACTGACTGGAATTCATTACCTAAGAACATAATCCCCCGAACTTTCAACAAACGCAATTGCAACCGACCGCATTGATATCCGAATTTAATGACAGTAACGCTGTTCGTTTTGCTTTTTCGCTTAGCCTGGACTGCGTATGTTCAGTGAGTGGAATTTATTTTCTTTTAACTCGATAGCGTTAAAGGCCCCGTTTCGCAGAAAATAAACAGGGTGGTGTAGGGTGGCTCAGGCAGCCACCTCCGGAGAATCAACCTAGGTGGGCAAGCTAGGTCACGTAACGTTAAGTCTTCACAACCTAACCACCGGACTGTAGCAAACTAACCGCCCTGGCAGGTAAGTTAAATTAATGGTTGATTGACAGTTCCTCGGGAAGATTAACTTGGGTCGCACAAGACCCACCGGTGGCAGCACCTGCCATCACAGGGCAGTGGCACATCCCCTAACCGCTGCACCATGGCCTGAGGAATGGTATGAGGACGCCCAGGGACACATGAGTGTAATGTTTAGAATGACCAATTCTGCATATATATATGCATTAACTCATTAACGCTACCGCGTCATATCCTTAAGACAGAGCTTATAAGTGTCTCCTCCATTTTTTTTTTGTGAGTTGTAATCTGCTGTCGTAATTTGCAACCATTAACAATCGCTAATTTTTTCTTGGTTATTTGGCATTTAATGTACTTTTCTGATTGTACGTTACTCCATCTCGAACTCTGCTCCTATAGGTAGGTAGGCAGTAGAGTGAGGCCTAAGAAGAGAGACCTCACCCGTACCACTAAACTATCACTGGTAAATAAGCGCTAAGCGGTTAAGAAACTCTCCGAGTAAAGCAGAAGGGAGAAAGTCCACACCGGCTTTCTCACGCGCCAATGTTCTGGGCGCACGACGGCTTACGCACGCTCGGCAGAAGCCTCTCAATCAGCGTTACCGCCGGGGCTAAACGTGAAGCATCGCCTCTGTCGCGCTTCTGCCCACCGCTAACTAGACGACAACGGGCTGGTAAGGAACCGTGCCAGCGGAGTCACCGGCCACGAAGGAGAATGCAGTGCACTCGGCCGCCGAGCCAGTGACTGACGGCAGGCCAGACAATCGCCCCGGCTGACGGGGAGACGGAGTGCACCTCGGCGTTACTGCGCGCGCTGGGCAGAGAGAGAGAGAGGGAGCTGCGGGCGCCGCCGCCATACGTCTTGATCAGGGAACAAAGCCTGTCAGCGGAAGAATGGCATAGCATAAGACAAAGCGAGCACAGCCTCTGCGGCGATGACAAGAAGCCTTGACACGCGGAGCGGCCGTATAGTCGAGGTGCCTAGTCAAAACACACCGCGCGGAGCCGCCCTTTCTAGTCTTCTTGACGAGCCGGTGTCCCGCAGATGTCCCCTATAGCTCTTGGAAAGTACCGGGCCCATACATCCATAGGAACGTCGTCAACAAGGTTAATAGTTCCAGTCCTTAGAAGCAAGAAAACTACAACGAGGTCTTGCGTTGAAACGAAGGGAAGGACCTCGACAAGTGACAATAGAAACACGAGGGAACTGTGGCTTACCGGACGGCGTCCCTGTAGCGCAGACGACGGGCGCGGACCGGAAGCAGTCGCGTCGCTAGCGGGGATGCGGCAGGTGGCTGCGGTGACACAGGTGGCGAGAAGCCAAGTTGTTGTTGCACGTGCTCGACCTGCAAAATGAACCGTCCATGATATCGCTCAGCTGCCGCACAGGCTGATACTAAAGTAGCGAGGCTAAAAACAATGCCTTATACGTTAGACTTGCACACTCTTATTCTTAAACGTCCGTGCAGACTTCGGCACATTGTTAAATATTATAAACTTGCGTATAAACTTCATGCTTTCTTTTATTAATACAGAAGTACTCCACGAATAAATAGGAGGGCATCTATGCCCTCCAACCCCCTCCCCCTTTTCCCTTTTCTCCTCTTTTTTTCCCCCGTTATCTGACATTATCTGTCCCGCTAGCTATATCGCTTCACCTCATGAGGATGTTCAATGGCGCAGATATGGCGCAGGTTAATGGGAGCCCCTTAATGAGAATAACTGCAAGCGAAGCGGTAAGAATGAGGGATGCGGAAAAACTGCAATGGTTTTCTTATACAGATTCCAGCGGGAAGCCGCTATGAGAAGGTAAGCGCACGAAAACAATGCTTAAATTTTTACTTTAGTCAATAGATGAACAGAATACCCTCCGTAACGAATCGAACAAGTAAAAAACGCTTATTATGCGTTGGTTTTTATTAACAGGCGAGAACATGGAGAATTACTGAAGCGCTCCCAATCCGTAACACATACCTTTAGAACGCACCCTCAACACGTAGACAATAAAGAAATATAAATAAATACAATAAAAAGATAAAGGACACGAAAAAGACTTGTTCATTCAAACAAGCAGACGCGAGACCAAAATAAAGCGCCCGCCACAATGATCCTGCGTTCGCGCCCTGCCGCGGTGGCTCAGTGGTTAGGGCGCTCGACTACTGATCCGGAGTTCCCGGGTTCGAACCCGACCGCGGCGGCTGCGTTTTTATGGAGGAAAAACGCTAAGGCGCCCGTGTGCTGTGCGATGTCAGTGCACGTTAAAGATCCCCAGGTGGTCGAAATTATTCCGGAGCCCTCCACTACGGACCTATTTGTTCCTCTCTTCTTTCACTCCCTCCTTTATCCCTTCCCTTACGGCGCGGTTCAGGTGTCCAACGATATATGAGACAGATACTGCGCCATTTCCTTTCCACCAAAAACCAATTATTATTATTATTATTATTATTATTATTATTAATATTATTATTATTATTCCTCAAAGTGACCTTAGTATACGGGTACGTTTTGAGTTCGCCACCGACCAAAGCTTTTTCCTTAACGCTTGTGTGTCCAAGATAAATCCATCCCTCTCCTTGTCCGAATGTAGACGGGGAGAGTGAAAGCGGCAATAAAGAACTGGCGAAGCAAACAGTAAAGAATTTGATTAGCTCTGTTCAGTGCAATATTATCGGTGGTATCGTCAAAATTAATCTCGGGACAATAATTCTGCCTGGGCCCTTTTCGTCATCCGCTGTGTCTTCCTAGCGCGTCATATTAAAGTGGCCGCAAAATCAATACAGCTTCAGCCTTATGGACAAGTACGCGAATAAAATGTAAAATGACACTGCTTCTGCAGAGACCAGTGAATAAATGACACTGAATTGAGCCTCCCAGCATAGTTTTGATTCTGACCGGCAATGTTTAACTCTCAGTGTACGGGGACCTGTCTCGGCACTATTTTCCTTATTTATTTTACAGCCCATCCTAACGAACGCAAGGAGACTTGAATGCTAGAAGAGCACAAAAGGCAAGGGACGACAGAGAAAAGCAGTATATAATAGTAATACGGGCAGCAGAAGATAATGTAGTCCACATTGTTCTTTCCTCTTATTTGGCAATACAGAGCGCTGATTAAATCAATAACGCTAGCCAGGTCTCCCGCCAGACTAAGATACGGTTCGGAAGTACAAGCATTTTACTGATATTGCTATGCATGCTCGAGAGTCACGCGTCCGATCAGAAGACAGAAAAGGAAGCTAGCAGCAATATATTACTCCTCAATCTCTCATTTTCCTTGTGAGAATATTCCGTTGCTGAGAATACAAAGGACGGGTAATCATGCAGCGCAGGAGAATGGCATAGTTCATTTTGTTTTGTCGTTATACCTTATTCGGAATATGAAGTGATTAAGAACAACCCGTGTCACTCATTGCGGAAGGTTGATACAGCTGTGGGGCTCAAAACAATGTAATCAGCACACATCTGAGAAATGAAAAAAAAAACAGCTTATGCAGAATCAGAGCAATACAGAGAGTCCAGATGGGAATACGGAAATTCGTACGAAGGACAAGTGCGGATACTCAAAAACAACAAAAAACAAAAATGCGATACCACAAGGAGCTGAATTTCTCCGTTCCCTGGCACCATAGTGTCATTGTAGTCGCCGCGGCACACAACAGCCCGGATTAGTCATCACTGTCCCAACACGTTCACAAAATCAAGTTAATTAGTACGAACCGCAGCATCCGCAGGCTCGCAGCGCGTTCTTTTGTCTTGAGCCCAACTGCAATTGTTTGATACTCTTGTACCGCGTACTCCTCCACTGAGAAGGAACGGGAGCAGCAAAAGATAAGAGAAAGAAGCGCGAGAGACGATAATGAACAGGACGCGACAGGGACGGCAGCAATATCGACTGCGGCGACTGAGAATACGGGAGACGCCACTTCTCTCCATAAAACGGACGCCCGCGGAGCTTGCGCGGAGACAGAGCCACCCAGAACCCGCAGAGAAAGCAGAGGGTAGTGGCAAGACAGCGACGTTTCTCAGCGGGGCGTCCAATGCCGCGGCGACGGCGGGGCTCACAGCGAGGGAAAGAAAGAACGAAGGGCTCCTCCGCCGATCCGGCGCTCGGCCGTGCGAGTCACGTCGACCAGGTTGGCCTTGAGCGCTCCCCAGGCGCGTCTCAGAACGCGGCCAAAAAGGCTTTCCGGCGGCCCTGTTTTCGCTCGGCGTAGCGCGCACGGACTGCGAGAAAGGCTCCAGGGAAGAGGAAAGAGCGGCTGAGCTGCG
The DNA here is from genome assembly GCF_052857255.1 of Amblyomma americanum. NCBI lineage: Eukaryota > Metazoa > Arthropoda > Arachnida > Ixodida > Ixodidae > Amblyomma > Amblyomma americanum. Next base: position 186,928,350 of record NC_135500.1, on the reverse strand, counting down.
GAGGCGACAGTGTCTCGCCATAGCATCGCCGCCTCCGAATCCCGGGTCCGCGAGACGGGCTCACGTCCTTGCCGCCGTTGCAGCGTGGGCGAAGGGAAGCCGGGCCTCGAGGATTTGGGAACGGGCGAAGTCCCTGCCGCGGACGTGCGGAACGTGTTGATGATCAGGCATGGTGGAACGGAGCGCAATGTGAAGCTACGGGCGTGCTCGCTGAGGAACGTGAATAGAACGCGTCGCCGTCCTTGTACGATACGCTGTTCTGCGCACGTGCGAGACCATGTAGCGGGCGTGCCTATTTCTGCTAGCTGGCCCGAAAGCTCTCGTTCATCAGTCACGGCGGCGCGTGTATATGGGTCTGCGTGTTGCCAATACACGGAAACACCGAAAGTCGATCTGTTTTGGTCCTTTCATTTTCGGAGGACAATGCACACCAGTGACACCGCACAAGGCAAGGGGCAACAGTGAATGTCACGGGCAAAAACACTCATCTCTCGGCTGCAACGTTTTATTAGAAAAGTGAACATGCTGGTCATATGAACACTAGAGAAAATGAACATGTAAAGAAAAAAAACAAACAAACCAGCGATTGCCACACGCGAGCACGAGGGGACCGAAAACCCAATAAAGAAACGGGCACATACGGACTCTGCAGCTCAATACCACGAGTTGGGCAAGATTTTTTCAGCAAAAGACCTCTTCTTACTATGTCTGAGACCGCGCTCCACCAAATTCCATGCTATCATTGCTTTTTTTTTTTTCTGCGCTGCGGGTGCGAGCAATCAGTCGCGGCGCTGTTCTTCTTCATGTCACTTTATTATTATTTTATTATTGAACATCATGTTGTTTTCACTGTTTATTTTACCGCGATTTTCTGTGCTGTTTCTTAATTTGTGTACGGCGCTCAACTACTCAAACCCCAGTGTGGACTTGCAGTAAAGATTGATTGCTTCGATTGAACTGAACGATGTTTGTGTCGTCACCTTCATGACCGTGATAATCACCACCATAGACTTGCGTCAACAAAACCAAGCTTTTCGCACTACTAATCCATAAGGCGATCACCGGCGAACAAAGCCCCGTTTCTCGCACAAGCTTTTCCCTGCCAGCGTACCATCCCTCCTCCTCATCTTCCTGAACCCCTCCACCGTAGTACGCATACAAGCAGGCCGTCGATGCCCTCGCCTCTCCTCTTCTGTCGCTGGGGCATCTCGTTATCTTAGCGGCCGCGATCGACGCCGAAGCGCAGAGGAACTCGGGAACGAACGACTCGAGTGGAGAAAGTCCCAATCACCGGGGAAACGAGCGGTTAAGGAACGCCGAAGAACCCCGCACACGCACGCACACACACAGGGGCGCTCAGGCGCCCGGGGAACGACGACCTCCCCTCTTCGGCGCCTTGCTGCAGCGCTGCTGCTGCCCCGATTCGGTCGATTTCGAAAGCCAATCATCTCGGCCGCGAATCAATGCGCAGGAGGCCAGTGGCCGCCACGCACAAACAACCCGCTCCTGCCGACGAGACGCCGAGGGAGAGAGAGATGAGGAGAGGAAGTAGATGCAGGAGGAATGATGGAAGGTCTACCGGAGGAATGGCCCCCCACAAAGAGGAGCCCAGCACTGGGGCGCTGCTGCACGCAGGTCGGGGCAAATTGAGTGGGCTCATAAAGGGTGATTGAGAAGAACAAAGGAAGCGAACAACGAGGAGGGGCCCCAAACGGCCGTGTGCTGCTGTTCCACGTCGTTTCGCGGTGCAGAAGGCGGTCAGGTGCGGCCCTACACTTTACCGCGGTGCACTTGGGGTTGCGCAAACTGTGCGAGACTAACGGTACTGATTTCGGTGGACGGGTGCGCCGGTCTGCAAAACTAGGCAAGTTTGCGCCACTGGTTTTCGCGCGGCTGAGGTAACCAGACGCAGTGCGTATCCAGATACGCACCCATCAAGGCGACATCCTCTCCTCTCCACCTAAATTTAGTCGCGCCCTGCGTCAGCCCCTGTCCCCGCAGATTTTCTTCATTTCATTTTCCCTACTCCCTACCTACAGTTCCCTGCTACGTTTTCTATCCATTGGAATCCACCCTGCCAGCCTAACGGATCATAAGTTCATGGTACAGGGAGGGTAGGTGGATGTGTTTCTCGACAACACAAAGTAAATAGGGGGGGGGGGGGGGGGGGGGGGGGTCTCCGGGTGCTTGCCAACATTTCTAAAAGAGGACTTGCCTTCGTCTAAGAGACCATAGCCTATCTGCCTCCCTAAGGCCTGGATGTCCAAGCCCACTTTCACACTCATACTAAAATCCCTGCTGTTCCGTTCCGTGATTTTATTTAGCTCCAACTCTTACGCACGTCAGCCTGTTCCAGAAGTCGGCAAGACAGCGAGTGAATAAACAGCTATTACATCGCAGTCTTAATATGCATCATGCTTACTCAAACCTCCTTGTGACGTCACAGCAACCATTAGACTGCTGGAACAGAGAACGTCGGTGCACGTACCCCTTGAAAACTACCAGGACTGTCCAAAATAGTAGAGATAAAACAAGACCTCAAGAATCAAAAGCCGGAAGACTTTAAGAGCGTACTGAAAGCGGCTACAGCAGAAAGCCCCCCGACAAAAGCCGCAAGCAAGAAACACATCCACTACTGCTTTGTTTTAGCTGGACATCTTTGCGCCTAACAACAGTACGGAAATAGAAACCACAAAGGCGCCCACTGCTAGCACTGCCGGGAAGGCGACAAAAGATTTACATTTATGCGGCAGGCGCGCAAGCGAGTGAACGGTCTGGCGTCTGCGCTCGGAGTGCAACGGAGCGACGCGGAACGACCCCGTCTGCGCTTGCAACGTGCACAGGAGTCGCCGAACACACAGAAGATGCAGCGAAGAAAAAAAAAACGCCTGAAAGCTTCCAGCTCGCCAGCGAGGCTGCTGTCTGCGCTGCTACCGCACTAGACTGCTGCCCAAATACCGTGCATCATGGTCGAGGCTAGGTCTGGCGCGACTCTTACCTGACGACTGTCTGTACCGTAAAGACATTGCTTGTATGTCGTATATGTATATCGGTTGTTATTTACCGTACAAACAATGCGTGTACAGTGCAATACTAATCGTCTCTAGGCGGTATATTAAAGCAGGCCGCACAAAATCCGAGCGATGTCATTGAGGCTAGGTGTCGTGTCACGCTTAGAAAACGCTCGAAAGTGTACAAACAGTCGCTGAGTGTTGTCTCTGTAGGAAATGTCAGCAGACACAGACACAGATTTGTACAGATCGCCGACGAACTAGTTGCAAGCGTGGTAACCGGACGTCGGATTCGCAAAGCTCTTTGAACTTACCTAAGAACAATTCGAGGTTGGACGGGGCCTAGCTTTTCATACAACCTGAAAGTCGTGATTCACGAGTGCACGGGGGCCAGCCAATCGCGCAGCGTTCATCCCTGTGTGCAGCAGCTATGCGAACTACAAACAAAACTGCCCGAGAACATGTACGCAGCTTGCGCAATGCTGCACGGATTTACGGACACAAACAAAGAGACGCTAGCTCAAAGAAAAATAAAAGCGGTGCAGACGCGGCGTGGTTGTTCGTCGGCGGGGCAGTAGAAGCCCAGCGCGCAATGGGCTGCTGCAGCTAGGACGACGTCGACGACAGAGCGGAGTCGACGGGCCGAAGCGGCCGCCCGGGTCGCGTAAACAGAGCGCTGGCGCACGCCGGCACAAAACGCAAACAGCGTTCTCGCGAACGAAGTAACCACGGCCCGCGGCGAATAACGGCGCGGGTGCCCGCGCCGTTGACCGAGAGCTGCAAGAAGACGCATGTGCGAGAGAGGAGTCGCGCTAAACGGAGCTGACGTCCGGCTGTTAGTTAGGGTGCGCGCGCGCGAGAGAGAGAGAGAGAGAGAGAGAGAGACGATAAGCAGTTTTAGTATAGCGTACAAGTGCTTACGTACGCTAAAGCTGCACGCAAGCACTTCAGGGGACGTTACGCTGTGTCACACTGGCGCTTTTAGTTTGACGTATGCAAACACGAACGCAAACCGCAGTAACGACTTCTGGTGTCGAAATAAGAAAGTATTTTCTGCCTTATTTAGTTGTTTTTTTTTACACGTAAGCCACGGCCAGCTAAGTCGTACCGGGACGGTAGCCAGTTCAGTTAAGCTGTGTTCGCGCGTTGCCCTCCCGCGTTGCCCTCAGTCATCCAGGAACACAAACCGCAGACGAGGAGTGGGCTTTCTCTGCGCTGTTGTCACGTTACGTAGGCTGCAATCTTGTAAAGGCGGAACTGACATTAAGCGGAGTGTCGGCCGACGGAAACACCAACCAGGCCTGCTGCTACTCCGCATGCGGGAAAGGGAAGGGAAGGAAAGGGAGAGGTAAGGTGCAAATGGGAGGTCCTGATGTCTTATTACAATGAGATGTCCACGCACCCACTGACTGGCACTCGCCTCTCGCGGGAGATTCTAATGCACAGAACACGCAGTTCTTGTCCTGTACACACACAAACGAACATCACTAACACATGGCTCAAAGATGGGCTTCCTTCCATACATAGACAACTTAGCCAATTAAACTTAGCAAAAAAGCGTTCTCCAAAGTGAGTAGCACGTCGAATGTTCCGCGCGGTGCATGTGAAGAGAACGGGTGTGGGCAAGACAGCCGTAAGCGCGTACGTAAGCTATGCGAAACACTCAAACCCTTCCATAGAAGAAGCGAGCAACAGACGGCCTAGAATATAAAAACAAATAAAAGGTCAGTGCCAAGCCATTCAGTCGGTGAAAGCTGCGTAAGCGCCCGCCACTCCATACTTAGCCTGGCTGGTTGCAGCGCTGTGAGAGAACAACGCAACCTAACAGTACGTCAAAGCATCACGCGCTTACGGTTTAGGTTTGTGCCAAACGAAGCGCTAATATTCGATTCAATGTTTTCGGCGAGTGTAGCTCAATTTTTTCCTCTCCGTCGCGTGCATGTGCGCGCGTCTATAAGTTTATTGCGTTTTTTTATTTTTGTTTTTAATCCTGACTCGCATCCTGATTTTTGTTTTCTTTTTTTATCCTGAATGGTACATCGCAGATAGCGGTCTCGAAGTGCGTCCTTTCATGATGGTACGCTTGATAATCTAACCTCAATTTATTCAACAAGGTGCCCATTCACAATTAGCTCAAATAGCTTTATTATAATAAACGGCAGACAGAATAATAATAAAGATATATGCGAATGTTTACAGTCTTATCGAAGTACCGTGGAGCCCCTCCCTAAATATGAACCCTGAGAGCAGTTCGGCATGGATTAATGTGCAGGTAAGCAAAGTGCGCGAGCGATTTCATTCATCAACTGCTGTCAAGCCAGACAAACGCGGTCGCTAAGAGAGGCGCGAAACGCCCGCTTTCGAGCTATCGTACAAGTGTGTGGCCGTAGCCTGAATGGCCACACACAATAATCGAAACTAAGGTGCTTAATTCGAGAAGAAGAAAATGTGAGGAAAGCAAGCAAGACAGGAAAGCCGCAAATACAGATGCGCTTTCAGAACAAGCGACCTGAACTGAACAGAACAGAACTGAAGGATGGGTACGATCTGCCTTTAGTTGCTTATAACTTCGCTCCTGAACGATCCAAGAAAAATCTATGTATAATACACCGATTCTTCAGCTTCTTTACCAATGTTCCTGTCGTCCTTTTCGCCGACTTAAAGCGCGACGACAGGAATTGTGTGCAGTAGTTGCAAACCGAAGACTAGATTCGAAAAGAATTACATTTGACCCTCGTTATAACGAAGTTAACGGTGTCCGGCGATTACTTCGTTACAGCCGTACCTTCTTCAAGCCCGTGTAGACCGGGGTTCCAAGGGGAATCATCATTCCTTCGTTATATCCAATATTTCGTTACAAACCGTTTCGTTTTAACGAGGTTGGCCATATATATTTCGTTTAGACCAAATTTAGACATCTCAGCACTACTCCATGCGCACGAAAAAGGGATGTTTTAAGCTAGCTCGCAAAACGTACACATATTTCTGGAGGCGCGGCTAACATGGGCCCTCGTCATAACTTAGTCAACGAGGCTTCGAAAGTATTGCGCGTAAGCAATTTGTCAATAAAAACCGTCCGCCGCCGCGGTGGCTGAGTGGTTATGGCGCTCGGCTGCTGGCCCGAAAAGACGCGGGTTCGATCTCGGCCGCGGCGGTCGAATTTCGATGGAGGCGAAATTCTAGAGGCCCGTGTGCTGTGCGATGCCAGTGCACGTTAAAGAACCTCAGGTGGTCGAAATCTCCGGAGCCCTTCACTACGGCGTCTCTCATAGCCTGAGTCGCTTTGGGACGTTAAACCCCCATAAACCATAAACACTGCCCTGTGGCAAACACGGCGACAGTGCTGTGCGCACGCGTAGTACTACGAATACCAGGGGTGAGGGGAGTGCAGCTATTTCGCAGCATAAGGTTATAATTGTTATTATTACACTCCTTCCTTCGTTATACCCATTATTTCTTTATAAACCGTTTCATGCTATCGAGGTTCGACTGTACTCAAATCGAATAAAACTGGAACAAGGAGAGTAATGCTAACATATACACAATGATATCCTCTCCTCTCACCACGCTCCCTTCCTCCTCCGCGCACAAGAGTCGGCGGCCTTCCTCTCCGTTTGCGGGGAACGTACCTCCCGAGAGCCAGCCAGCGGCCGCCGTCGGCAGCCCGAGGGAGAGCGGAGGGGGTGTCGGCAGGCCCGCAGCACGCGGCAGGCCTCGGGGCCGTTATAAACAGCTCTCTAACGAGGACTCTCATCTACGCGTTAATTAACAGTAGCGCGCGATAGTGCAGAGATTCCGCACTCGGCAACCGCCCCCCCCCCCCCCCCCTTCCCAGTCCCATCCTTCTTTTTTCCTCTGCCTCCCGTTTAGGCCGTTTGTTTAGGCGAGCCATGTGTGACATTGCATGCAGCTCACCGATCGCCTTTTTCCTGCCACAGCCATTTATCCTTTTTTTATTATATCTGCGTATATTTTAGTTTCATCACGCGAGCATACGAAGGTCGCGTGGTGCGACTCAGAGACCGAAAGCAGAGTCAATCCCGGCTGTAAGACTTCCGCACACGAATAAAACGCAATGTTCCTGGTGAGACAGTCGATCATTACTTCCGGTGGCAGTTCCCTGTTGTTGAATAGGTCGGCGAACCCGAATTGGTTTTCTGCTAGATTACCTAAAGCTCGAGAGAAAAAAAAAAACTATCTCAAGCAGCATTTCTTTATCATCTCATCTAGGCATAACACATAAATGACGTCGTTTTCATGGGGCCAAACCGATAAAACTTTGCGGTGTTTGTGCGTTTTCCTTTCTCTTTCGTTCTCTAATCAAGAGAAACATTGAATATGAATTTCGTCCCGCAGAGCCGGAAGACCGTGCTAAAAATCAAGCTTCCAAGGGGGACTAAACTATTTGAATGGATATGAACCTAGATAAGATGCACTAAACTTCATTTTTTATTGCTCCAAACACAACCGGGCCGACAGAAGTCACAAGCCGCGTAGCTCGCGCACGTCAAGCCGATAAGACCCTTACGCAATCGCGCAAAGTCAACGAGACTTGCGAAGATTAAACGGCAAACTTTTCGTCCAAAGCTAAAAATTCTACACGTCGGCGTGGACAGCCATGCTCGGCGCAAAAAGAGCAGGAAGAACAGAGTTCGCTCGGAAAAGAAGACAAACTGCCGGCGATCCATCGCGAAAGAGGAACCGGCCTAATAAGGCGGCTCGGGGTTAGAAAAGCGCCCGTAATATATGGCTACGCTGAAAACAACGACATTCGGACAGCTACTACAGCGCCCGGTCCGCAGGAAACGAGAGCCTGTGTACGCCGGAAGCGGGCACGGGCCGCTGGCTGGGAAGAGGGGGGGGGGGGGGGGGGCGGACCCGACGAAATCCATATCTATCCGTTCATAAATACAAGTATAGCGCGGCTATAAAATTTCCCCCTTTCGAAATTGTCAGATGAACTCAGTCATTTTATTGCCAGCTTTCGGGGCGCCGAGGCTTTCGAAACGGGACTGCAGTCACCAGCGGTGGAAAGCCGTAAAGCGGAAGACGACGAAAGGAACGAACGCAGAGCAGGAGGATGAAGAGGAAAGAGGAGGACAGCTGGTGAGACGTACACAAATGGGAGGGAAAGAAGGAAAAAGAAAGGAGAAAGCCAGACAAGAACTGTAGAGATGGAGATAAAGAGGGGGAGGGGGAAAGCAAGGGGGCAAGGCAGGAGAAGTGCACAGTGAGCTAGAAGGAGGAGGGGAGAGAGAGAGAAGCGAAAGCATAGCGACTGCAGCCGCGCCCCCGCCGCCCCGCGCCAACTCGTCGGATCCATAAGCGCACGATATTGGGGCCAATACGTCAGGATTCGCATTTCATAAACGTCAGGGCCCAACGGGAAAAACATCCGTCATCCAGGGCCACCTCCCCCTCCGTTCGCGCGCACCGCCGTTAGGCCTGTCTGCGCACGGCTAGCTAGCTGGTCGGCCGAGCGAGAACACGGCTTGGAGGAAGGTAGCGGGGGGAGGGGGAGAGGTACGAAGAAGAGGGGGAGTGAGTGAAACCGAGGCAGCCAACGAAGACGGCAGGAAGCACTTGGAAGTACTACTGAGCTGGGGTTGGTTTGGGGGGGGGGGGGGGGGGGGGGGCTGAGCGAGAACGCTTAACGCTCTGCTGCGTCTGCGACGGCTCTCCCGTTCTCCTACGGCTCCTGCTGGTGCAGCGACGACGAGGACGTCCGCGATGAGACGTACGTCGAAGTCGGCGGAGCAAGTCGCCTTATTGGGACGAAGAAGAGGCAGCGCGGGAGGGGTTGAACTTAGCTGCGAACGGCGGTGGCCGCTGGTGGAAGCTGCGCACTGTACTGCACACAAGAGCAGCGCGCAAGAAGAGAGAAGATTCAAGACCACGCACGCACGATGTTTTCCGCGTGCGCGCGCTGCACCGGCTTGGCGCGGGAAGGGTACGCGAGCGTGTGCGGCAGCCAGAGCGGCCGCGTGCGTGACGGATGGCTGCTGCTAGCGCGTCGGGATGCGTCTTATTTTTTTCCGCAAAAAGGGAGAAACAAAACTAAAGAAACAAGAAAAAATGCATGGGGTCTCTTGTTGAGGCGCCTCTTCCTCCCCCGTGTCGGGCCTCCCAGAGCGCCGTCACTCCTTTCACGTCATGGATGCCCCGAGATGAAAGTTTCGCTTCAGCGTTCATCTCTCCTGATTGTTTTCGGTTTTTTTCCTTCCCTTTCAGTTTCTGGTGCCGGGATTCCGAGCTGTTGGCTGGAAGCCTGTTCCGGTAGGTGCTCCATCCCTACAGAAACTAGACGGTATGGGCGGGTATCATTCGTGGCTGGAGCAAAATAGCGGCGGAAGGAGATTGGCGGACGCCGGCGAAGAGCTGCCTCTCACGAAAAACGCGCGTGTTTCTGAGCTTTCTCTTCCTCCTCTTCACTTGATTGCGCAACTTAGTTATGTGCAGCGCTGGTTACGATGCCCGTCTGGAGCGGTGGCGTAGAGAACATACAACTCGACTGCCTCTAAGAGGTAGTAGCCACGCCAAAAGAGAGGGCGAATGAATTTTGGATGCGTGCAGTATTTGTGAGCTCGCTATGCTTCACGAAAATTGCTTCAGTCGCGTGCAAGCGGTCAGCTCTTAAAACCGGGTGCTGCCAAAGCAAAGCCAGTGCAGCACCACACTATAAAACTTCGCTTGCTCGGAACACAAGAAGTAACGCACAGCTAGCGAGGTTCAGCTCACTTTCCCGTTGATATAATACCATGTATTTGGTAGTGTTTGTAACAATCGCAAGAGCAAAACTGGGGGCAACGCACGTTAGTATAAAACGCTCTTAAATAGTTCATCTTAATCACCGACGCACTGTCACTCGCCCCTGACGCCGTTCACTTTCACAAATTTCACAGGCTCGGTAACCGACGCGAACGGACCGGCCCGGAAGGTGATCAAAAATACAGGCGTTCCATTCAGTTTATCCAATATCACCTGAATGCACAACTGCTGAGCTGGCCGTAGCAGAGATTCCATACCGAAACTGCAAACAAATGAAACAGCCAAATAAAACGTGGACGTCACGTAAGCCATTTACCACCTCGGTACACACCGGAACTTTTTATCATGTGAAGAAACTTTGCTAGGAATTTACGGCGGGAACTCGATTCCCATTATGGCTTGCGTGGCCAAATAATAAGCGAAGCTGTTAGCGCATAGCATATGAAGCGCGCCATCCACGATGACTCCTCAGCGTCACACAAGCAAGATTAGCAGAACAAAGGGTACCCCGAGCGCAGTCGTGCACCCATCGACTGCCATTTCCATCCAGCCGAATAATCGCCTTACCCAGCGCCAGCGCGACAGAAGTTTCGTTGGACGCGCATTAAACAGCATCGACTTAGCCAACCGCGTCACGTACAACAACAGAACGCCCCTCCCCTTCGCTTAGCACTATTAAAACTTCCAAAACAGCCGAGCCACCGGCGCCAGGCAGCGCTGCAGCACCCACCGCAGTAGCGCGGAGCATTACGCGTGCACGCGAAAGCCCCGCTGTGGCGTCGAATCGGGCCAGAGAATCCCACGCCAGCCGAATCGAACGCCGGCTTGTCAACTGATAAGCCGTCCCCGTCGGGTGGGCGCTTTCCCACCAGCCGGATTCGCATGCGGAACGTCGGACAGACCGCAACTCATTACAAAGGGCGGCGGAGCTTACGCAAGGATAAGAGCGCGTCGCTCAAAGCAAAACACAGCGCGCACGCTATGGGGGACGTAGTGCACGGGGCGATTGAACGGGGATTTCAATCTAGCCGGCATCGAAGGAGCAGCAACATCTGCAAGGAGCGCAAGGCTCTAAACCAAATGATGAAAAAAAAAAAGACAATAGAGAGAAGTTACCGATGGCGAACGGACAACGGTAAAGGAATAGCGAAAGAAAAGTTACGCGACGAGTGAGAAAAGGGAAACCACACGTTCATAGCTTTTAGCGAACCACAGACACATATGGGAGCGGCGAGGCATCGAGCGAGGAGAAGCCGATACGGCGGCTCCTAATTCGAATCACGGCAGAAAGACGAAGGCGAGGACATGCGCGTACTACACGCCGTGCGAGGCGCACGGGCGCGCTGGCGTCCCATCCCCCCAGAGGGCATTCGCAGCGCTCGCCGTCATTAATTCGTCGGCGGCGCTTAACCCTCGCCGCATCGGCTACCCCTCCCACACACACACACACACACACAAACTCAGCGCGCACTCCGAAATGACGACCCCTTTCCCGCAGCGCTCGCGACGTCGACGTTCGAAGAAGAGAGGAAGGGGAGAAAAGAGGGCCTCCGACAAAGAGGCATTGTTTGCGGTAAGTGTTTTGTTTGCCTGATGGATTGACTCGGTTTCCTCCCGGGGCTGCTCGTGCCCTCCTCCTCCTCTGTTCTCCCCGGCCGGTTCCAGTTAGTTCGTCCGTTCGTTCGTTCGTTCGTTCGTTGCGCCCACCAACGCCGGCGGCTCCGAGGCGCGCGAGGCACACGGGCAAGGCGGTGAGGAGAGCCCCCCGCTGTCTCCTCCTGGGCCCGCCCGCGGTCCGAATAGCGGCGCTGGGGCGATAATGAACGAGCCGGGCAGACAATGAAGGCGGCCCTATTCTCCTCTCTTCTTTCTGTCTTCTTCCTCCCGGCTCGAACTAGCGTTGCGACGGCGGATGTGCCTCACTCGGCCCTCTTTTAACCGCGGGTCAAGAGGTCGCGTAGGCGAAGGGCGTGCCGTCCACTCTTGCTTCCTGGCTTGACGACGCTTCGAACGGTCCCGTGGGACGCGTCGCCGGTGTAGCGGCGCCTTTAAAGGCTGGAAGCGCTTGCTGAGCGGAAAGAAAAGGGAAAGGCTTGTGGTGTCTGCTTCTGAGTGTTTTTTTTTTTCCTAATCCAAGCTGGACTTCGTCGTACGTATAGTTAACCCCGGTCAAAGGGAGAGCAAAGTGGGTCCTAAACGAAGCACGTAAACAAAAAGTGCCGGATTCAATTCCTCGCACACCTTTCCCTGCGGGGATCTGTTAATTAAATCTATAATCAATAAAACAAAATTCATACGCTATGCAGACATGTCTGGCAACGTTTGCGAGTGAATTCCCGCTGGCATCACCCCAGACAGCTAAAAGCCTTTTACAGCTCGTGTCAGCAGCAACACAGACCATGAACCTGATAAGTCGGTCACCCGTCGACGTTAGATGCGATGCCACTCGCGCCGTCAGCGCAATATTTCTCTGCGGCGTTACCTTCCTGACCTCTGTCGGGGGCTCTCTCAACCAGACTCGTTTTACGTATACGTGTGAACAATTTATTAGTTCAATTCGTCCTAAAGCGGAGAGCATTAGCTTCTTCGATCCCATTAAACCGCCTTGAAGGCATTTTTACCGCGAAGGTGTTGTTTATGCACACGGCGCGCAAGTGGTAAGCATGCGATTCGACGTGCTATTCAAAATTCGGTTTTGGTGAAGTCCACTTTTATCTTTCCATTGAGCAATAGTATTTTGTCGCACTCTGATTCTCTCAGTTGCCTAAGTACATGCAACGAATGCCTTCCACGTGGAATTGAAGTCATGCGTATGAAGATCAATCAATGTCAAGGAGCTTTTGCAAAAGCAAAGGTAGAAAGGTGTCGAGAGGCCATCGCAATTTCTCAGAACAATGACCTGCCACGTTAATTAAGTACAGGGCCATTGCACAACGGCACGACGTCATTGTAAGCGTGTCTGCATCGAACGTTTTTTAAGTCTCGTCGAAGAGCTTCAAGGGGGCAAGTGCTTCATCACGTCCCGTACGCGCCATGTTTACAAGGCCCCGAAAGCAGCGGCACGCCGAAGAGGCACCGGTAACCACGAATTTTCTAATCAGGCGGCGAGTTTCGAAATTCCTCTATAAAAAAAAAAAACGAAAACCGAAAGCAAAAGATAGGAATGAACTCAAATGCTCGTCGTAAATCAAGGACAGGACGCCGCATGCAGCAAACCATAGATTACGAAACGACCCAGACAACACTCCTTCATTCACTCTTAATCACGCGCAGAGATCGCGCTCCATACAGAGGGCATCCCTCCTTCTTCGCACTCCCCTTGCATTCTTCTCTCTTTTGCCGTTTCTAACCAGGCGGAACATAAACTAGACCCAGCCCCGGCCCGGTCCCATAGCTAAAGCAACGGCCACGAATATTCGTGCTCATAACTCATCCTTCACCGCCATTAATATCTCGAAGAACGGAGTTCGCGCGTCAGTGTTGGAAATAACGCGAGAGAGAGCGCACCTCGCTAATGCTCGGCTGCTACGCTCCGGCAGCGGCTATTATTCCATGGCTATTTTTATATACATATACGCGGCCAACCCTCGTGTTCGGGGTGCTGCGCGCGGAGATGCCGACAGAGGACGCTGACGTTTTTGTGTTCGGGCGTGGTTAGTTTTAGTATTACTCAATCCAGAACTTCCCGGCGCGCCCTGAGAAAAACGGTACGTAATATATATGAATAAACATTTCAGAAAGAGAACGAAGCCCAGCCTCTATAGCATGCTGGCGGCGAAGCACGAGGAAATGCATCCATTATAAGCGCGAACTGCGTGTTTGCGGTCGCCAGACGAGAGGCCTACGCGAGTTTCGAAATAGCCTGTGCACAGCGTGCGAGGCATCTGACGTGGACGTTGTGGACGTAAGAGCGCGTTCCATATTCCTGTCAGGTTGCGGCATAGCGGCGGTTCCTGTATATGATACCCAAACACGCAACTCTTGGTATAGTTGCGGAGTGCTATACTCCACTAGTGTTAGGGTCGAAGTAAAAAAAGAAGAAGAAAAAACAATTCGATAAACCCTGAAAGCCATGACAAGGACCTGAAGGCACGGCAAACAACGAGACTACAGCGTTATTCCATTTTTGATTGTTTTACGGAGCACCGTTCTAAGGAATCGCGCAATACCCCAGAGTTTAAGTGCAGGGACGCACACGCGCTCCGGTGTTTGTAATTCATATGGGCATGCATGTACTGCAACAAGGCACAATTTGAAGTTGGCTTGATTAGATGAGTTTCCCAGCTTTAATGACAAATACGCTGCTTTCACAGAAGCGGGGGGTTTAGAAGCCACAAGAGGTCAGAGTATGAACAAAAAATTGGATGGCGGTTTTGCATTCCTAAGCACGAAATATAATGTGCGAAAGCACGGTGTTTTGCAGGTAGACAGCAGCGCCATGTACCTGAAAGCGAGATTGAGGTGTCCACTGATCCAGAGAGCCAGTAATGTGCGTCTTCAACTTTCTTATCGTCAATACCAATTTACCCAACGTACGCCGGCGGCCCATGATCCATTGCCGCGTTTCTGCTACGACGTTGTCGACGCCAACCCATGAAGCGTACATCTTTCTGTCACTACCGCAACATAGCTCAAAGCGCGAATATTAGTTTGATAGCAGTGTTAGCTAATGAAGAAGGCAATGTGCAATGCACAGCGCAAGTTCCGGTGTAACACGAGGCATGATCGGCTGTGGCGATCGCCTACTGCTCTCGCGCAGTGGCCGGCGAAGCTGACCTGTTCATGCCGCCGAGTGGTCGAATCCTAGTCACGAATATTTCGTTGATTTATTTTTATTTATTTATTTCGCTTGGCACGAACCCACAAACATCGCAGACCCACAGACGTAAACGCGCAAACATCGCAAGGTCTTGCTCAGGGTTTACCCGTCATAATATGCTTCCGCACTAAGAGAATCTGCGGTACCGGCCGTTTTCACAACCAAACTGAAGTGACGTCAGGAGTTTTCTGGGTCCGGATCTCCGAGGATAGGATGATCACGGAGTGGTTCTCGGTATTGACGTCACGAGTTTGAGTCGAGTGACGAGGAAAAAAAGATATCTTCAAATAGAATTTTCTTGGGAAAAAAATTAGTCTTCCGACGCCGAACAAGCATTAACTACCCAAGAATGAAGCGGCGAATGCCCCTCAAAGGAGGCCTTCCAACTTCACGGGACCCACGGGGTACCACGGGATCTGCTGAGCTATCAAAGCCAGGCAAATTTAGCGACCCGCCTTGCGAATACAAACTCATCACCACCTCGGCTCCTTCATTTGGACAATTTTACCCTCCTTTCATCAAGAAAGGAACTCATCCGGCGCCGCACACGTGCTCTCATCCCTCCGTGTGCGGTAACCCTCCCCCGCGGTCTTACCCGTGCAGAGGAGGTTGCGCTTAGGAGGATCCGGGTCGGGGTTGCCCTAACACCAGCCATCACTTGGAAGTGGCCTCTGTACCGAGAATTGTTTCCTCGGCCAGGGTGTCCGATATGTAAACACGAGGACATTGAGGCCGACATTCATCACTTACTGTGGGACTGCCCTGCTCTCAAGCCTACAAGGATCCGGCATCTGATGGTATAGCAGGTCTTTCACCAAGCAACCCTGCTTCATACATTGTCTGGACGCAGGAACCGTGCCATCGTTCTCTACTGGACATCATCAAATCAGCTAACCTTTTTCCATTTATTTAATCTTTACTACATCATTAATCACACCTTCGCCCATCATTGATGCCCTGGGGCAATAAATTTCGTTAAAAAAAACTCCCCTTGAACATGCTAGCTTGACGTCAAAGGGAACTGGCAGGTACAAGGGTATCCACCATGGATTAATCGGGTTATCAGAGACGTCATGACAGTCTGTCGAGGCCATTAGCTGAAGGGAAGAAAAAAAAAACTACTAGTTTTGTGAGGGCCGATTGAAGCTTCGTTCTTGAGTTGTATCGACTATAAAACAAACATCGGACCGAGTTATCCTCATACGCCTCTCAACCGATTGTGAGACTGCTCCAGATGGTAGCTCCAATCCGTCACGTGACACATTCAGAAAGCACTGAAAGCTCACAGAGCAGACCTTCACGGACATAACCCGTAAGCTGTCGTCGCAGCATAAAGCAAAAGACCCATTTCTGACACCCAAACGCACAGAGCTCGGATATTGGTGCTGACATGGCGAATCAGCTCACCCCTTTGTTTCCTCTAGCTGGCAACCAGATCCATTAATTCTGAATTCAACAAGTATCTGATTCAAGGAGCCCTTGCACAACGCGCTGTAGCCTACGAAACGAGGAACAGTATCTGATAAATCAAATCTTTTTTTTTTTTTTTTGGCACTAACCATACGAGCGAAACTCGGGCACAGCAGTACATTTCTCTCTCGTCTCTCCTCCGAGGTCGCGTTGACTGTTTGAGCAAGACTCCGTCCCTAGAGGTGCTCCTGCGGTACGGGCCACCCTGTAACCAAAGTGTCGCTCGCCGAGCATCGCCGTGGAACCGAGTACCCGCTAGACAGCCTGCCTGCCTGCCTGCCTGCCTGCCTGCCTGGCCGTGCACAGCAGTTGGCAACGGCTTCACCGTAGCGGTAATGGGCAAACAGTTAGGAGAGCCCGCCCGGGGTTGATGCGATTATCGAGCGCACCGAAGGAGCGCGGGGATTAGGTGCTCGTCTCGCCACCCCCCCCCCCCCCCTTCTTTCCTCCCTCTTTCGCAAAACGTATCCGAGCTCATCGGAGTGGCGAGCAACGCTTGGCGACTGACCGAGGCCTAATTCAATCACCAGACACGAGGAAAAGCGGACAGCGAGCCGCACGCGCGCCTGTTTCGTGGATGCTAGCGCAACCACTACTGCCGAGCTGAAAACCACTCCGCATTCCTTGAAAGCGCGTCGATCACGCCCCCTCCCCACGCCCTCCTCTTCCTCTCCTCGGGTCCTTCGCTACCAGAGTGGAATCAAAGGCTGCCGGGGCGATCGACAGCAGCACTCCAGCGATCGTTCGGGCCGATTGTGAACGCAAGGGGCAATTATTTCGCCCAGGGAGATCGGGGCCAGAACGAGGGCGATGACCTCTCGGCCGAGTTAATAATTTCGTCTACCCGCTCAGGAAATTCTTCGTCTAAATAAAAAAAAAAAGAAAGCGTTTAAAGTTTTTTTTTACAAACAGCGAGCGTTCGGTCCGCTTGTCCTCTAAGCGAAAGACGTTGACGCCGAGTTGATATCGCAACTAACAACTGCTCGTGTTGGAGGTTCACGAATGCAGCTCGTACGTCTCTACTATGAGTGGACCCACGATACTGCGTCAAAACCTCTAAGGCATGCGCTCGTAGTTCGATGCGTTTCGCAAATGCACTGCAGTCATCAGAGATTAAAGACGGGTCTCCGCCGTCCGCAGCGTTGATGATGGCCCGCTTGAACGCGTACCTATAGACGCCCATGTAGGTTAGCGAAGAACGTTAGCAACGAAAGGAACGCCCCTGGGAAAAGGGAAAGAGCTAGCTACAAGAAGCATAACAATGCCTGATAAAGTAGTTTGGTACGGAGGCGAGCACAAGGGGGGGGGGGGGGGTTGCGCCACCACCACCTAATCTCACCTAGCACGAAAACGCACACGAACAAGGCAATACACGATGGTCGAGGCGTGGCGCAACGCAGCACGGAAGGTTCGTTCGCAAAGCGAAACGGACAGTCCGAGCGGTTCGATGGAGGCGTAATCGGCTGGTAAGGCGCGGGAACTGGGTTACCAGGCCGAGCAAGGCGCGGGAGCTAGGTAAAGACAAGAGAGGAAGAAAGAGAGCGGTCGGAAAGCGGCGGGGAAGAGGTGGGCAAGAACAAGATAAAGCACGGATCGATGCGCACTCTCTACTACACGCAGCGTTCCCGCAGAACATAGCACGTGCCGCGCAAGATGCGCCGCGGTTGCCGCGTAGCCGCAGGGGATAGCGGCACAAGCAGCAGCAACTCTTTAGCCGAGCAGCGGCTGTCCCCGCCTTTTCCCCGACCTACCTCATTTCCCGAATGCGCGGTTCTGCCGCGTCGTCGTCGGCGAAAGAAGGCGTCGTCGTCTTCTCTCTCTCCAGGCGCCGATGAACAGGAAACGGAACACACGCACGCACGCACTCACACGCCGTCGGGTAATAATGACTGCTGCTGGGTTGCCGAGTTTCATACCGGAAGGAGCAGACACGCTCGCTCGGCGGGCAAGGCGAGCCAAGTCGAAGCTTCGGCTACGGTAAAGACAATCCTTCCCCTCCCACGCGCATAACAAAGTCGCGTGCTCCAACGCTTCGAGAGGGAAGAGGAAGGCTTGATTAATGGCTTTGTCTGGGAACGAGTCAACAGAAGCGCCTCAGAAAAAAAAATAATAATAAGGGAGGCGAAGGAATCGGAAGATCATACCCCTGCCATCGTTTCATTTTCTTTTCTATATATCTACACCCCTCGGAGTCCCGGTTTCTTCATTCCTTGAGGTCGTTTAGACGCCCGCCCTCTTTTTTCATCGCTCTGTTTTTCTATCTGTCCTCGTTCTTTCTCTTTCCTGATCCGTGTTCGGAATTAATCATGTTTCGGGAATGACAGCGCCGTAAAAACAGGCAAAAATAAGAGGAATTGTGCGGGACAGGGAACAGGAGACGGTGTATGCAGGACAGAAGAGAGCCTCGCCCAGCGGCAATAAACACGGGAGCCAGGCGCGCGAGCGCCCACATGCGTGAGCAAGGGAAGAGACAACGAACTGGGTGCATTAGTTCGGGGACCGAACTTGGAGACGGCAGCGAGAAATGAATGAAGGACATAGAAATAAACAAAAGAACGAGAACGACTAGCGTAACGCTGCACAGGAGAACAAGAAGTGAGCGAAAGGGATGTCAGAAAAAAAAAAAACACGAAATTGCGAACCGGTGCCTCGGGAATGGAAGCGGATCATTTCCGTTAACTCGTTTCCAGTGCGGGGGCGTAACGTGTTCTTCCTCGCTCGCCAGCGAGTACGACGAGCAAGTATATAAGTCGCGAAAATAGCGATGGCAAGAAGAGAGAAACAAACAAAAAAAGGCGGAGAAAGGAAAAAAGAAGAGATGGACACGAGAGCAAAGCGGCCCAGAAAAGTAGAAGCGAGCGCCACGTCGCCGCGTATTAACATAACACGCACACGCACGCGCGCTCTTCTTTCCTGAGGGAGGCGCTGCTGTGCGCAGCGGCCGAACGGGATCCGGAATTAACGAGCGCGTTTGTCAGCGCCGCACCGGAATGGCGATGGACGGACGGCCGGCCGGGGGCCCTGGCGGGGAAGCGAGCGGCCAAGGGCGGCCATTACTGACTGGACGCGCGATGAGAACGTTGCCCCGGGGCGCCGCTGCCGCCGAGGACCCCGGAACGAATGGTTTTAGCACTTCACGGTTGCTTTTCTTAATTAGAGGCGCTTCTTCGAGACATTTTCGTGAGGCGGTCGCTGATTGCTTGGCACGTATAGCACGTTGTCGATGAGAGGATTAGAGAACCGCGCTTCTGCGCAAGAACTTCATCCGACCCTTTTTTCCTTTTTCTTTCTTGCCCGACGCGACGCCTGTCGTCAGGCGAAGCAACGTCTCCAGGCCCTAATGAGATTTTAACGTGTTCGTAATTTTTTTTAGATTCTTATTTTTTTTTTGTCTCGCCAGATTCACCCTTCATCCACGGTAACTTCATTGCGACCGAGCTTTCCCCGTTCACGCTCATTTCCTTGCGCTTTTCAATGTGGATTCGGTTCGCTCGCAGTCATTTCCTTGAGGTTAACAGCGATTACAGAAACATCTCAAAGACAACGAACGCCACAATGAAGCATTCAATTTGCCCTATATGAATAGAGTAGCACTTCTTGCATACTTTGTCTGCGGCAGTTGGTCTCGAATGTGGCATAATGGTTAGGTCCCTAGAAATACAACCTTTGTCCGTAAAGTTCCGAGACTGAGTCCATTAAAAAAATGCGTTTAACATTGAAATCATTTGTGCAGCACCCCTTCTAAATAGTCTCCCTTGCGGTCTATACACAGCTTCCAACGCTTCTTGAGGTCTTGCAAACAGTTGGAAAACGCTTCTTTTGGCAGGGCTGTCAGCTCCTTTTTCGTGGCGCCTTGAATGGCCTCCACGCTCCCCATCCAGCGACCTTTTAGGGCTCTCTTTACACGAGGAAACAGGAAAAAATCGCATGGGGAGACGTGAGGCGAGTATGGCGGATGGAGAAGTACAGGAATGCTGTGCCTGGTGAGAAATTTTGTCACGCTGAGGGCAGTGTGCGGCCTTGCGTTATCGTGGAGAAGGCTCCATTGTGCAGATACCCATAAGTCAGGGCGTCGGCGTCGCAGTGCATAACGCATGTATTGGAGCACGCGGATATAAAACTCCTGGTTCACCGTCTGCCCTTGTGGGACGAACTCGTGGTATATGACACCTCTGGCATCGAAAAAAATATCAGCATCGTCTTTGTTTTTCGTCTTCTGTCGCCGCACCTTCCTCGACGCCGGAGAGCTTGTGGACCGCCATTCGGCGTTCTGCCTCTTTGTTTGAGGATCGCATTGAAAACACTATGTTTCATCCTCAGCAATGATTCTGTCGACGAATGCTGCATCCTTATCTGTCTCGGAGAGCAAAGTGCTCACTGATGCCCGCGTGCCCTTCTGGTCCTGTGTGAGGGAGTGCGGCACAAGTCTGGCATTCAGCTTTCGTTTCCCCATATTCTCACGAAAATTTGGTGGCATGTTGTCTTACTAATGTGGAGAGCATCTGATAGCATGCGGACTGTAATGGTGCGGTCTTGCTGTACGATTTCCCTGATCCAAGCCACGTTGTTTTCATTCCGTGAGGTTGAAGGGCGCCGCTGCCTTGTGTTGTCTTCCACCGACGTTCACCCCGAAACGAACCTCTTGTGCCACTCGAAAACTCGCGCCCGCGATAATGTCTCGTTGCCGTAAGCGTCACGAAGAGGCTCATACGTCAATGTGCTGTCTTGCCAAGCTTCACACAGAAGTTTATGTTTACATGATGTTCGAGGTGGACGTCCATCTCTCCACATTCACTCACAGTAGAATGCGCAAATCACTAGTGACAAGGTATTTTTGTACATGTAGTGCCATCTAGCGGCTGCCACAGCAATTACCATAAATATCTCAGGTTAGCCCGAAAAGATGGCGTTAAACATACACACCAACATTTGTTTTGGGGAATCATTTCTAGAGAAGAAAATAAATCAGTCTCGAAACATTACGGACAAATGTATATATCGTTTTGTTGCTTTTGTACCGCACGACGGTATGTTTGCAAGGTTGTATTAAGGTATAAAATGTTATTTCTGCTTTGTCTCTTACAGCACAATATTTAAATTAGGCTTAGCGTTGCAGCTTATCGTTGCTTGGCTCTTAATAAGGGGTGCTGTTCGTTTCTTGAAGTCGCGTTCAAATTCCTATCGTCGTGTTACTCCCAAAGATGCGGTTCACGTGAAGTGATGTTTCTCTTGCTCAGGCAGTTTAGCCTGGTTGGAACAAGCTGACTCAGCCTGAACCATTTAAATATGTAGTGTTCTGCACTTTTTAGCCCAACTGTTCGCCCCACTACGGCAGCTTCCTAAATGCAAACTTAAAAGGAGACACTGAGCGAATGTTCAACCGAGGACCTTAGGTAACGACCACAGACAAGGGCCATTGAAGAGAACGAGTGCAGAACAAGAGTTCTCACCTCCCCGTAAGCGACATATGATTGTCTACTTCAGATGTTAAATGTTCAACGTACAAATATAGCACGCTTTTTATTCGACCGGCACATCCTCTCAGTACTGATTGTGGAGCACTGAGACCAAGGTTTAACGTCACCAGAAGGTCACAAGTCACAAGAAGGAGTTTCCATTCACAGCGTCCTCTGCAGTTCGAACAAAATATATACGCCCAGATTTCCAGGGCAGTTAGGCGAAAGTGAGGCGCTAACTTGTCTATTTACAAACATGCAACTTAAGCTCTCGTGCGAATGGAATAACGCGCGACAAAGGTGAAAAACAAAAGAGACAATATCTGTTCACTAACAAAGGCCTCCATATCTACAAGGAGCACTTCGAAAAACCAGTCCGTTAATCCTAGTTCAAATGCGTGCTGCTTGATTATTGGTGCTACATCGGCTGGGAAACAGCAACGGTGAGAGAGCACATTGAGAACGCAAGCACGTATATGTTCCGAGAGCCAAGACCTGCGCCGTTGGAACAGCAAGATGCACGGTGACCCCGAGTACAAGTTCAAAGGCAAGTTGAACAGCCTCTGAGAAGCTGGCTCGTGGGACCGTGACCGCGACGAGACAGAAGAAACCAAATGAACAAAAAAAAAACATGCACACGCAAGGAAGACACAGAGCGGGAGAAGCCAGAGAAAGAACCTGCAGCGCGCGGGCAGCGCAAGACACGCAAAAAAAAAAAAAAATACTGCCTGAATGTTTCAGGGGTCGGAAACCTCAGGTGCCAAAGATCGACCTCCCTGGGCGCAGGCGGCAGAATCTCGGGAGCAGCTGCTTTTATCGACCCCGAGGCGCGAAGCGCCGCTCATGGCGTATTAATTACTTTGTCGCCCGCCGCCTCCATCGTGACTTCGTCGGATAACCGCGGCAGACCGCAGAGCCCTGCGCAGACTCCGAAGTAACGTAAGCACATATAAGGAGACGCAAAACAAGGAAGAAGACGCCGAGAGTTAATTACCGAGCGTGCGGCTTTCCCTCGCTCCTGCTTTGGATGTGTGTGTACCTGCGGCAGGGGCATATATGTGGCTGGGGGAGACCCCCTGCTGCCACCATCCCTGCCGCGCGTTTCCGAGTTGTCCTTCTCCTGGAAGTTGAGTTTATTTTATTTTTTCCAAAAGCGCGTCTTAGCCGCGCGCAGTGATGAACGGCGAGTCATTATATTAACGCGTTTCGTAACTATATGGCGCCTTTATTTTGACACCCACTGCGGGGTGAAGGCAGGAAGCGGCATCCCCGCGGTGCGCGGACATGGAAGAGCCATTAGCGGTCGCTCTTACGCATTTATTACGGCGCGAACTTTTTACTCCGCGCGCTTTCTCCTTGCGGTTGCACCGAAAGCAGGAAGCGTCATAAGAAAGGACGGCGCCCGCGGCGGCGGTGGGCTGTGCAGATTGCGCAACGCTCCTCGAAAGTAACGCCTGAGGCGGCAAAAATTAACTGTTCCCGAGTTCACCGACAAAGCCGTCAGCATCGCCACCACCCACGCGTTGAACAGGAGGAGATAACGAGCTCGGTACAGCAGGCTTGCGAAGAAAGACGACGAATAAGGGAATAAACAAAAAAAAAAGCTAAATCTGGGACGCACTCGTCGACTACGCGACCAGCTTGCGTTGAGCGTGGGGTGTGGGAGAGCTGCCGACAGTGTTGCTTGCTCACCGTTGCGTAAATGCTCTACGCCTGGTCTTACGAAAAGAAGAAACTTTGCCGCCCTGTTACTACCCTGATGAGATCCTAAAGGCTTGCTCCGACAGGCGCAGCAGTTGGGATGTGCGGCGGGAAAGGCGCGCAATAATTCCACACTGTTACGAAACCATCGACATTGCTGGTTGTCGAAAACAAAGTTCCGCTATAGGATTAGTGGTGAAGTGTGTCTTGTTCCCGTGTACGGGAAAAGAGTTCACACTGAGGCAAACTTCATACTTTCACCAATCTCCGTTCGCCAACCCACCGTCAGGTCAGTGGTTGGATAAGCACAAAAAAGAAAAGAATAAAATAGACATGAACTCGCAACTACAGACGTGGGCTGTAAAGTCCTTGCACCTAGGCCAGCTTACTCAGCAAATTAAAATCGGCTAATTGGCACTCTCAGCAAGCCTGGAAACAGGTAAAAGGAGGTCCCAACGTAAACCCTAAATAGTTTCTTTTTCTTTACGCATTAATACACTGAGACAGCATAACGGGCTCAAAACTTTCTCTGTGTCCTCTTTCCGCTGTCACTAAATTGTTATCTCTCTCTCTCTCTGTCTCTCTCACGCACACACGCACGCACGCACGCACGCACACACACACACACACACACACACACACACACACACACACACACACACACACACACACACACACACACACACACACACACACACACACACACGCTCCCTTCTCTTTCTTGAATAATGCACCAAAGTCCTCAAGCCGCCCTCAGAAGACATTTTGTATCCAATCGGGGACTCGGCCTTTTGACTCGCTTGTCACAGTCTTGAAGATAAAATGAGCTCGCTTGTCTCTGCCACACGGCACCGTTTCACATTTTAAGAATGGATCTGCGCCGTGAACCGACAGAAAGAAGGAACCAAGAAAAAAAAAAAAGGGACGACTGCCTCAGAGCGGGACAAAGAAAAGAACCCACTCTATATGCACCGATGCGAAGAACACAGAGACGGGGAGAAAAAAAGCGGCGCCGATGCAACGATAAAGAAGACAGCTTCCTCTTCTCAATTCCTCGTTTTGGGCAGGACAGACGCCGGGGGCCGAGCCGCGCAACCTTTGAGGAAACGCCGCGGTGTTTCTTGTGATGTGCGTCGCATCGGCAACGGGCGGCAACATCCGCATTTCCGAGGCGCGGACCCGCATACTTTTTTGACGTGACGTGTGTCACCCCACCGAAAGAGGAAGCCGCGGCTTTCGGGGTGCCCCGTATGGTAATTCGCGAGCGGTGGCGACCAACTCTGTTGCGCCAGGGCAGAAATTGCGCTTTCACTTTCGTGACCGTAGCAACGAGACTATGCAATCGTGTCACGGTTACTAAGTAAGAGTTCCTGTGGTTGAGTACGTGCTTAAGCTACTGGACCGCCTTAACAACACGAGGGAATTAGTAAATCGAAATATGAAAGCTGCCCAGGAGGCCGCCAAGGTCTATTATGACAGAAACGCCTCGCCTTCGAGGTTTCACCGCGGGCGATCGCGTGATGATCCTCCAGCTATCGAGAAAAAAACAAGCTGGAAGTTCACTGGGATGGTCCAGTAGAAGTGTTGCAAAAACTTTCGTAGACGAATTACGCGCTAAGGGTTCCAGGCAGGGGAAAGCAGGTGAGAATCTATCATTGCAATCTGATGAAGCCGTTCGTGGAACGCAGCGGGATCGTCAATCTGACTCTAAATGAACCAGAAGAGCTGGACAGCGAGAGTCAGGGTTGGAAGGGAGGTGCGGACGCTAGTGACAACGTGGAAAACATTCTGGCTCACTCCGTGAATGCAGATTTCCTAAGCGGGACACAGGTCGACACGCTAAAGCAGTTGTTGAGCGAATTCGCTGACCTATTTAGCAGTCGCCCGGAAAAGACACACCTCCTGACACACGAAATCGAGCTCACCTCTGATGAGCCGGTACGGTCGAAACCCTATAGGCAAAAAGAAATAATGGACGCGGAAATTCAGCGCATGTTGGGGTTAGGGGTTGTAGAGCCCGCGGAAAGTGACTATACCTCACCGCTAATTCTTGTTGAGGCCCCAGGGAAAGATCCTCGTCCCTGCGTGGATTATAGAAGCTTAATGCAATTACCAGGGATCAGCTATACCCGATTCCCAACATAGAGGAAAGGATAGAAAGGGTGAGCGGCGCGAAATTCATTTCCACCCTCGATCTCGTACGGGGATATTGGCAAGTTCCCCTATCAGAAAGCGCGAGCAGGTATGCCGCTTTCATCTCCCCAGCGGGCACCTTTCGACCCTTAAGGCTTAGTTTTGGGTTGAAGAATGCCCCCTACAGCTTCTCGAAACTCATGGACATCGTACTGAAGGACATGCAGTGCTTTGCACTCCCTTATTTAGACGATGTGGCAATTTTTTCGGAAACCTGGCAAGAACATCTAGAACACCTAAAGAACGCGTGTTTTCCAGTTTACGACAGGCTGGACTGACACTGAAGGCAGAAAAGTGTAGATTTGGTTGCGCACAGGTGACGTACTTGGGCCACGTTGTAGGCCAGGGAACTAGGAGCCCATCCGAGTTAAACATTGCCCCGATCGCAGCATTTCCGCACCACGGACGAAAACGGCCATTCGCTCATTTTTGGGATTAGTTGGGTACTACCAGCGATATATCCTAACTACTCACAGCGGGCTAGTCCCTTAACTGACGCCTTGCGAAAGGGAGCACCTACTAACGTAAGTTGGGATAACCAAAAAGAAAACGCCTTCAAAAGCCTGCAGGAAGCACTCGTGTCCCGACCCTTGCTCAGGACCCCTGACTATGGGAAAGAGTTCATAGTCACAGTGTGATGCCAGTGATAGAGGGCTGGGTGCTGTCTTAAGCCAAGTTGGCTACGACCATGAAGAACACCCAGTTCTGTATATCAGCCGCAAACTGACCAGTAGAGAGGAAGCGTACAGCGCTTCCGAAAAAGAGTGCGCGTGTTTAGTTTGGGCAGCGCAGAAGTTGTCGTGTTACCTGTTCGGAGCAAAGTTTGTATTTGAGACTGACCATTGTCCTTTAACGTGGCTGCGACAGATGTCCCCCAAAAATGGTCGCTTGCTCAGATGGAGTCTGGCTCTCCAACAGTACAATTTCTCGGTGCGTTATAAGAAGGGGAAACTGCACGGAAATGCTGATGGCTTGAGCAGACTGATGTAAGCGGGAGAACTAAGATGAATCTCCTCCTGTGTGAGTGTTTTTTTTTTTTTACTTTGTTCCGAGTAATCCGGCTGTGGCAGTTTCAAAAGGAGATGTTTCGCGCTCAGTCGGCACAACATTAACCCAAATTTGAACACAATTTTTTTTAAGTGTATTGTTGTCAATGGAAGAAGCCTGGTGATTCTTTGGCGAAGTCCGAGCGCTTGCGGGTGGGGCAGTGCTTTGCTGTTTGGAACGTCCCACCTGCGCTTTCCTTTGTTGGTGGTGCTTTGGGTTCTGCCTTGGGGGCGATGATATTGCAATCCAGGGGACCAACACGGACGCCATCTCATCTCTTCCTGCCCAGCGGTCGTCAACGCTGGACATTCGAGATTTTTCGGGCCGCGGAGGAGCTGTAAGGTTTCTGGCGACAGCCGGTGGTCTGATTCAGCTGCGTATTCGGCCAGGACACCTGCAACCGGGTCACTGCACGGCGATAGGCATCTGGGTTCCCACGGCCGGTCCTCGAGAGGTTTATTGGATTCGAGACGGAG
The DNA here is from genome assembly GCF_052857255.1 of Amblyomma americanum. Lineage (NCBI taxonomy): Eukaryota > Metazoa > Arthropoda > Arachnida > Ixodida > Ixodidae > Amblyomma > Amblyomma americanum. The sequence goes on along the minus strand of NC_135500.1, from coordinate 186,901,409 downwards.
GATTCCACTGCCGTTTGTAAGCCTTGTTCCCGGAAGATCGTGCGGCCCGGAGGCCAGAACCGAGCAGGAGGTGACTCACCCCTTCAACTATGCCTGCTCGCCGGCGTCTCGCCTATTCGGACTTCTCGGAAGACGTGGCCGGCTGGAACGTGAGAACTGTCGCTCGGACGCGAAGACAACACTCTCTCTGGTGGGGGCGATTGTCCAGCGGCACCCTCTTTCTCCGGCGAGGCACGTGACGGGGAGTGTCCCTATGTGAAGTGGTGTGTGTGTGTGTGTGTGTGTGTGTGTGTGTGTGTGTGTGTGTGTGTGTGTGTGTGTGTGTGTGTGTGTGTGTGTGTGTGTGTGTGTGTGTGTGTGTGTGTGTGTGTGTGTGTGTGTGTGTGTGTGTGTGTGTGTGTGTGTGTGTGTGTGTGTGTGTGTGTGTGTGTGTGTGTGTGTGTGGTGTGTGTGTG
>NC_135500.1:186757415-186900854 GCF_052857255.1 Amblyomma americanum | reverse complement strand
ACAATCGACGCGCTTTCTCCTCGATGGCAGCAACTGGCAAACAAGTAGGGGACCCTATTTCCCTAATGATTTGGCCGACGTCTCCGCGACGCGCTGTATAGGCTAGCTCTGCCATTCGCAACGTCAGCACCTGGTTCTCTCCATAGTGCGGGAACAGGGCAGGCTAACACCAACGAACGGACGTTGACCACCGCCGCGCACCTGCGCGCTCTCTTAATCCAGCTTTGACATTAAACCGCTTAGATTCGCGCGGGCGGCGACGCCGGGAGTTTCGTTTCCCTAAAACTCTGCAGCGCGGCCGAAGCTATAGAGCTTGCATGAGCAAGTCACAATAGGTACCGTCTTTGCCGAAAGTAACCAGGCTGCCCGGTTTGCTTCACAGTTGTATATCGGAACAGTTATCGTACCCACCAAGCTATAAGTCACTGTAAGGAGAAACCTTTTACACCCTCCGACCACGTGGCTATGACGTGGTATCACATGGTCTTACGACGCACCCATCGGATGTCATAACGTGGCTTCACATCACCCCATCGGATGTTTGTAAGATCAGAGGTCAAAGGTCAACTAAAGGTAATGGGCCAATGTCAGGGGTCAAGGGTTCGACACCATAACTGTACCACACATGGTCACACACGGCTAACGTGGTTGGGCTGAAGGTCGTTCAAGGTCATTCCCCGCCCTACGCGACGAGTACTTTACCTAGCGTAGTGAAGCTTTTCGCTTCGAAGCGGCTTTCGAAGTCTGTAACGTGTACGAACGCGACACGACATTCCCTGCTGCTCCGCTGAAGCGACCAGCCTCAGGAGACCTGATGCGCTGCAGCTTCCGCGTCAGTGCATGGTTTTAAAAAGACGGAGCACAATCGTCCCTGGAGGATAGCTTTCTCGCAAAATAGCGAGGCCAGCGTGGCGGGAAACACGGTGAGCGCCGGCGACAAACTGCGCGCGCAGTCGTATACCGTGGACGCGCTCGCGTAATCGCCTTAACGCGAAACAGACCGCGTTCGATGCGCCAAACTTCGCAGAGAACGCATTTCGCGAACGCGGAAGAGGCCCTCAAGCGCGCCGAAGCCGCTTAGCGGGGTATTAATCTCGCTCCCCCCCCCCGCCCCCCCTCTTCGAAAGCCAATAGATAAACGGACACAATCTGACGATATACTACTGCAGTATGCTGACATCAACTACACAGGCACCGCGAGAATTGCGCAGGGACGCGTGAAAAACGTTACGTAAAGCCGGAAATAACTCGACGAAGCTGCCATAACGGAGAAAGGCTGAGCTGCCAAAAATATAAAAAGAGAAACAGTCCACAACGCAGAAAGCAAATAAACAGGCGTAGTGCACGATATGGGCGCGGAAACGAGTCAGAGCACTATTTCAAGCGGTAAATTTAGAAAACGGCTCCGCCATAGATGTTATATATGATGTCTGGTATATCATTTTTTTTTTTCATTAATGGTGCTCCTCCTTGCTTCTTCTATTTACTGCTTTATAAAGCCTCCCCTTGACGTTATTTTCGTGCTCTGAACTAGTCGTCGGAAGCATTTTATTTTCGCTCGCGCATAGTTCACCGCGCAAAATGCCCAACAAGAACAAGCCGCGCAAAAACTCTTTTTACGACTTGCATTAATCGTCCTTCGCCCTAATTATTTTTTTCTTTTTCCCGAGCCCGGCTGTCAAAAGTAAACGGCGCGTAAGTTTATCATTACCTCTCACATCCCACGCGACCTCTAACTGCATGCGCCCTACTAAACTTTCGATGAAACTGCTATGGACAACGAAAAACAACAACGGCAGATGAAAAAGGCCCTGGATGGAGAGTTCGGGGGGGGGGGGGGGGGGGGTAGAAAAATAGAAACGAACGAATGAGGCTTATTTTATGCGCGAGCCAGGCGAGAAAGAGAGAGAGAAAGACAACGAAAGTAATTTGAGCGGAACAGAAACAACGACATAGATGCAATCTTTTCGCAACGCAGGGGGAGAAAAATGCGGGTAATATAAATCAGTCGGACAAACACCGCGTAAACGCAGCTGCGCTCACGAGGTCTGCGATGCATTCAACCCCAGAAGAGCAATCGCTCCCCCCCCCCCCCCCTTCTTTCCTGGGCTTTCCGAAGCGAAAGAAGAGAGGAGCGCCGAGCAATCGGACACGGCCGATGTGTGCACAGCAGAAGCAAGCAGAGTCGCCACGAACTACAGCTGGGCTAAAGAAAGACAAAGGAAAAGAGGCTATCCGGCCGCGGCGTCGCTCGTGCGGGGCCCAGTTTGTGTTCCGCTCGATTTTTTTCCCTTCGATCACTCCAGGCTCGATCCACAGTGGACGCGTGTAAACCGCCGAACTGTTTTCTTTCCTATTTGCATTCTGTTCTGAGCGCGAGGCCGTTTTCCGGTTCAGCCTCTCGTCCAGCCTTCGACAACAGCAGCGGATGCGACGGAGCCAGAGGAAGCCTATTCCCCGCCTCTGAACGCCCACAACAAACAAGGAAACAGGACTCAAGCTCACAACGGGGAAGTCGAATGCAAAGGGAAAGAACAACAACAGAAACGTGGGCCAGTGGAGAAAAAGAAATAACGGGGGGGATAAAAAGGAAGGAGGCAACGGCGCAGCGCAAGGCGCCGGGATCCGAGCGCGCAAGGCCAGCTGCAGCAACGTGGCGAGCAAATAACCGGAGCAAATGCGCAAAGGGCCGCCAATCTGTAGAAACACGCCCGCGCAAGAAACCGCCCCGGTCCTCAGGCAAATCGGCGAGACCCCGAGACGGGAGCCGATTCGGACCCGGTGCCCGCGACGCACTTTAGCCAACGCGCCGGTGGCTGCCTGTCTGGAGTCCCTGCTCGTCAAGCCAGCCCGCGTCACGTTGGAAAGAAAGGAAAACAATAACAAAACATAGAGAGAGAGGAGCACAGTTTACGCAGAGAAAAAAGGCTCGAGGCCTAGCCCGGGGTATTTGCACTGTGTGTGTGTCTGCGGTGCAAAAAAAGAGCAAGCCGAGGCGACGGTCAAGAGGCGCCATCGGTACGCGGCGGTGGCTTCTTCACGGGCCAAATAGTCCTCGAGGCAAACGGAGGCGACATTGAAGAAAAGTTTTGCCGGCGAGAAGGGGAAAGGGAATAATCGAGTTCGCCTCTCCAGACAGACACGGCGCCGGCCGCCTCATTTCGTCGTTCCGAGCGGAGTTGAGTGCAGCACGGGGTGCGCGTATCCAAGCGGGGGTCGGGCGACTTCTCTGCAGTACATGTTGTGCTTCCTGTTCTACTGTGGTTATGAGATGTGGTTAAAAAGCCAGGCGTGTAAAGAAAGTTTCCTGCGTACAACAACCAAAGGTGACTGCGCTAATTTCGCGCTCCAGACAGTAGACCAACTGAAAATCTCAAACTCCGTGCTAAAATTCGCGAGTGAATCCAATTTAGTGCCTCCAATTGAAGCCCGAAACGAGAAGAATTTGGAGCCCCAAAAGATGAAACTCGCATTTGAAACCTTCCTCGTTTCTGGACGGAAAAAAAAAAGAAAATGCACCCTTAGTGCGTCCTCAGTGTGCCGAACTATATGCATCTACACACCGAAGCATCAAAATAATCGTACGGATAACTTCGAACATACAGTACTCTCAGTTCTCCTTGAACAGGGAAATATTACTCAAGCCAAAAATGATACTACTTTCCAGGTTGAACCCCTTGTGCGGGATCTGAATGGCTCCTCTAGTCACGAAAGACTTCGTCACCGACATATTGGGACCTCAATCAGCTAACTCTTCCAACCTAAGTGGAACCGCGTACGCTGAAGACTTTGCGCAGCTCGAACATCGCGCTGCGGCTAACTGTCGACAGTCGGGATGCGGTGGTGACGTCCACGAGGTCACGCAGACTTGAGTGAAGGGGTTGCGAGCGTAAACTGCTCGGTGTCCGCGCCTCAAGTGGAGCCAACCGGGGGAGGAATCGCCGCCTCCTGTGGCGTCGTCGTCGGCCGCGTCTCGAGTGGCGCACAGCACCAGAGCTGAGCGAGGGTGCCGGGCAACTCGCAAGCTTCTCCCTGGGACCATGAAGCGAGGGGGGGGGGGGGGGGGGGGGGTTCGTTATCTGCTACCTGTTAAGGGACCACTGCTTGGAGCCTTAGCTGTGTGCTGCAGGAGCCCGGCTGCTTGAAACCTGTACGCTTCTCTCTGGAGTCACGGTTCTCTCTCTCTCTCCACGTGAGGGCTGCAGACAGCACCCTACCGAGAGGAAATCAAGAGATTGTGTTGGGGAGGAGGCGTCTTCCCCCTCACTACCGTCCATGGGACTCACATATACACCACACCGAGCTCCCACCGAAGGACAGAGTGGTAGATAAGCCGGTCGAAAGCGCAGCACTCATGTGCGAAATAAAACAAAACAGAAGAGATGGAGAAGAGAGCACTACAATGTTATTAGTCAAGAAGGCAAGCACGAGTTTAGCTACAGTAACAAAACTAAAGTGACAGAATGTTGCTGTTGGTGAACCATTATCTGTTTCTTTTTTCTTTGAGGGGCTCCGCCAAAGTCCAGCATCCAGTCCATGACAGAACCATTGGGGAGAGAAGGAAAGGGTTGCCAGGTCGACTGCATTCAAGCTATATTACATGAGTGAGTACGCCGAAAGCATTTTATGCTATAGCGTGTGGCCCCTTGGAGGCGGTTCCTGGACAGCGAACGAATGAGGTGGTGCAACTGGAGGGCAAGCCCTTGAAATCCATCAAAGGCAGCCGGTGTATTGCACATGGCTAAGCGCTTTCGCAACATTTCGCAATATGCCACCTAACCTCCCTAGTCAGAAGGGGTCTTTGTTCGCCCGTCCATACGTCTTCCGTCAATCTCAATTTACGCACAGCAGAACGCCAGGAGAAGACGTCGGCGCGATCACCCAAACGCCAGGTGATGCAATCGGAGAAAGACTACTACTCGGATCCGCCCGACAGACACAACAAAAGCACTATATCAACGCGTGCCCGTAACGCGATGCGCGCCGATATAAAAGTGGGCCCAGCAGCCGACCGAGGCACGCCTACAGCGACCGTCTTCCAGAGTATCCGGTGTCGTTTGATGCCTGACGAGAATGAGGGCGCCGAAGAGAAGCTCTCTCTTCCCCGTAGCGGAATGCGCACGTGCTTCTGACCGGCCAGGGCGTCCCGCGTATAGGGCAAGCCAACAATATTCGTTGCAACCGCATCCCCCGGTGTCAGCTGACGAGGCAATCCTTTGTACTCTGGTCGGCAGCCACTGGTCATTGCTCAACCAGCTGCGTTTCTTGCGGCTGGGTCGGCGTACAAAGAAAAGTGGGTCTCGGTATAGAAAATGGCGCAAAGCTCATAGCGAAATCAATCTCAACTATCCCCGACAGTAGAAGGTGAAGTGCACTTGGCCTGGGTAATAGAACGTTTGAGCTTAGCGTTACCGTGTACCTCTACCATCGGCCGCTAGCTTCGCACAGGCGATTGCTTAGTGGAAGACGGTTTTAGCTTACCGTTACCCGCTGTCACTACATTCAGGGGCACACTTAGGGCTCGATGGCAACGCTAACGGCACGCTATAATAAAATCTATTTGAAAAATCTACTCGACCAATTCGTTTCATCTCGTTGCCTCGCCGCACGGTTGCTTCGGTTCATTGATGGCGCAGCTTGTGTCATCTGTGGAAGCTTCATGTAACCGACGTACCACAAGAACTGAGATTAGGATGGAGAGAGGGAGTGAAACAAGAAACTACCTTTGCAGGCTGAGTTGTTCGAAACTGGATTTGCCCCCGAAGGGGCGCAGCGGGGTTTACGGAGCCTCCTCCAAGCACACACCCCTGAGGAAGCTGCCTTGAGTAAACTAGTGTTACTACCACGCTACGTTTTAAGAGGAAACCATTAACCCAAACCGGGGATTATATTGCACAGAGTAGCTCTAAGGGCGTGTTCCAGCTCGGTAGCTTTCGCTCAATTGCCAAAAAAACGACATCGCGAAGTATAAGATTGTGAATTTCCACGGTGTATATTTCTTCCCAAAGATTACGGAGAGCTACACTTTACCAAGAAAAACAAAAAAAACCCACTGCACAATGTCTTAAATATGATGGATGCAATGCAACGGTGCTAACCCAAACACTGTCTCGCATAAGCAGCAAGGTTCTCACGCGGGCCTATTCTATGATAGTTATCACAACCCTCCGTTCGATTATCGAGTATATGATTCATACCTTATCGATCTGACAGCTGAGCAGAAGACCGTTTCGTATCTTCTTCACAGGAAAAAAAGTATCTTCAGCAAGAGTAAGGCCTCAGGGGGCGTTACAGAAGGGAGTGGATTAAAAAAACGTAAAGTTATGTTGCAGGAAAAAGAAAGAAAAGGAAATTGTAATATAGAGCAACGAAAAAATCATAAGTCCGATACGGTCTCCAAGACTTGATGAGGTAACGAGGCACATTTGTCGAATACATTTGTCGCAGTTTAAACAAAAACACGTGTGAAAGATATTGCCAGCCGAGGAGGCAGGTGGTTAGAGTCGCTTACTATCTTCGAAATAATTGAGTTAACGTATGCATTGGTCCGGTAGTATAGAATGCGTACCTTATATGGCGACGATCTGTGCAGAGGTGACACAAATGACGGCTCAGAGATAAATAATTGGCTTTCGGGGAAAAGTAAATGCGCAGTATCCGTCTCATATATCGTTGGACACCTGAACCGCGCCGTAAGGGAACGGATATAGGAGGGAGCGAAAGAAGAAAGGAAGACGTGCCGTAGTGGAGGGCTCCGGAAAAATTTCGACCACCTGGGATCTTTAACGTGCACTGACAATCGCACAGCACACGGACGCCTTAGCGTTTTTCCTCCATAAAAACGCAGCCGCCGCGGTCGGGTTCGAAACCGGGGAACTCCGGATCAGTAGCCGAGCGCCCAAACCACTGAGCCACCGCGGGCGGGTCAGGCTCAGAGAGAAGATCGCGTTTTAGATGCTGATTGTGGTAATAAATCTAGTGAAAAGTTAGCATTCGCGCTACTTTTCTAAGCAAGGAAAGGCTAGGAAAGTTCAAGGTACTTTTTAATTTCAATTACGCTGGAAGTACGGGGAAAAGTTAGAAATATAAAACGCGCGCTACGATTCTGTAGCGGTTCTAAGTGATTAATAAGAGTTTCAAACTCGAGCCCAATAAAGCACGCGTATTCTAATCTCCATCGCACTAGGGTAGAGTAGCAGCTTTAATGAAGATGGTGCAATTGGAAAGTTACACTGCAAGTAAGCGAGCATACTGGTAGCATTGTTAACAATATAATCGACATGCGACTGCCATGAAAGCTTAACTGTTAATATATGCACTAATAAAAAATTATACGTTGTTCCTCGTTCAAGTACAGAGCCTGAGATATGGTACGGACTATGATTTCCAATTAGCAAACCGGTGTGAAACAAGCATAACCTTACATTTGTTAGTATTCAGTATGAAAAACCAGGTGTTGCACCTACTAGACAACTTATTGGAGTACAGATGGATCTGAAATAGAAGCGATTAGTCTGTAAGTAACCCAGACATCTGTGAAAAGCCTGATCGTAGAGTTAACAGATATTCGTAGATCATTAATATACTGTTCGGAAAAATAATGGCCCCAGCACCGAACCCCTTGAGGCATGCCTGAGATAGCAGAACGCGGTGAAGAATCAACGCTATTAAACTGTAACTAATTGAATTTTGCTACGCGAAAAACTCTCGTGCCATGAAAGAATATTAGGGTCAATGTTAATTTTGCTAATCTTTATAAAAGTAGTAGGTGAGTAACAAGGTCAAATGCTTTCCTGAAAAATATAAGAATATGCAGTCAATAAAAAGTCCTTGCTTAATGCAACAGCAAGAGACCAACACTCACAAACGTCACTCCGAGTTAAATATATCCCAGGTGTTCAAGCTTACGGAAGCATGAGGGTGACCTCGGAGCAAATCTACAGGGGTTATGCATAAAACAGGACAGTATAAATAACACACCAACGCTCAATGTGAAATTAATGCAAACATTTCTGTCTGAACGAAAAGAAATTAGGGGGTACACCGCAACAAAAAACGGTACACCACCACAAAAATATCCCGCGTTGATTCCGCTAACAAAAAATGAAAAGTAGGCTTAAGAGGAGACGAAAAAAAAAAATCAGGCGTCACCATTTCGTTCTCTGAAAACTGCGGAGCGAAAGCAAAACAATTTCGGGGGGCAATGAACCTCGAAAAAAAAGGCAGCGCCTTATTTCTTATTTTCTGTTTACGTGAAAACTACTCAAAGACAAAATCCTGTGCTCGTTTCCGGGGCACTTTTTGTTCAGCGTCAGGCGTTTTCCCTCGCCCGCAAGGAAGCAGGAAGGATGTTCCCTCTAAGGCCACTCTCATCGCGAACAGATACGCTTCTGCGCTTTTCTTTTGTGTGTGTGTGATAAGTAATAATTTCTGTGCTCTCCGTAAGGTTCATCTCTGTTGCGAACTTCTTTTCTTCCTTCGTTCTGAATGTCGTCTCACAGACATCAAGAACGATAAGGTCAGCATGCTTTCCTGAATAGAACACCAGCAAAAACTTAGTGTTCCTCGCAAAATATTGGCCTTCCTTAACAGCGGCATAAAAACAAAAAATACAGAAACTTCGAAACGTCATTAAACACTATCAAGCATGTCTAATAGCCTTTTTGCTGTTTAAAACAGAGATATCAACTGGCCGCTGTCTACCACGAAAGAGGCTTATATAACAAAACAACAACAAAAAAGCTTCGTGTTGAAATGACTGCGTGCTTCTGCACAGTCGACCGCCAAACCGCTACATGTCTTAATGAAAATTGATGGAAAATTGAAATTGAAAATTGGTTATTGGGGAAAGGAAATGGCGCAGTATCTGTCTCACATATCGGCGGACGCCTGAACCGTGCCGTAAGGGAAGGGATAAAGCAGGGAGTGAAATAAGAAAGAGGTGCCGTAGTCGAGGGCTCCGGAATAATTTCGGCCACCTGGCGATCTTCGAACGTGCACTGACATCGCAGAGCACACGGCCGCCTTAAATGCCGCATAGTACGTCACGCAGTCCCGAGGAACCTCTTCTTTCCTGCTCACTCCTTCCCGCACTCCATCATAAGAAAAACAGTGAAAGTAGCAAAGACATCATGACCGCTGCAGCCGTCACCGTCGTTGCTCAGTCAAGCAAAGTCAGGACGAAGGCTTCCCGATTCTCCGCTCGCGCGACAGCCGGGTTCGCACTGTTCCACCAAACTTCTTAATTTCATCAGCCCATCTGACTGTCGCCCGCGATCGCATAAGTTTTCCATCCCGTGGCATGCGTTCTGACAACTGCATAGACCGCTGGTTGTCCAGCATTGCCCATTACATAGTCGGGCCACGTCCACTCCTGAAGGAAGGCGCGGGCATTCCTCCGTAAAGAGAAAACAAAAAAGGGTAAAAACAGCCTCGGCTTACTTGCTGCCTATTAGCCCTCCTCCTCCCTCTAGCTCGGAGCTCATGCAGAGACACTGGCCGACGAAAGCGCGGAGTGCGCGTAAGCCTCGCTCCTAAGAAGACGTGCAGAGAGCGCATTTCGGCAAAGCGCCGTCGCTGGCTGCGCGCGGTCAGAGAGCGGCGTTGTCCTCCGCTCCTCAAAGAGACGCGCTCATTTGCATAAACCGCGCTGTTATGAACGAGTCGCGGCGGTCGCATCCCTCCCCCGCTTACTACTCCCCTGTCTCCTCCAGCGCGCGCCGAAAAGCGTGGTGACGCGGAGACGGCGGAGCGCCTTCAAGCGACGGTGCACTTAGCATACGCCGGTGGCCCCCTCGACACACACACGCCTTTCTCCTTTCTCTCTCTCTATCTCTCCTGTCTATATATATATATATATATATATATATATATATATATATATATATATATATATATATATATATATATATATATATATATATATATATACACACATACAGTAGAGAGAGCGGGAGAGAAACAGCTCGGCCGGCCCAGCACCGATGTCATCGTCTCTGTTTGCGCATATATAACTTTGGTCTCCCTTCATCTCGGACCCCCGTCGGCGCACCACTTGACGAGTCCCGAGAGATGTAAATTGAAAGACAATGCGGACATTTTTGGGGGCGCTTCGACTGGGCAGCGCCTCTCGCTCCGTCCTGTTCGTTATTTTTGTTGTTGTTGTTTTAGCTCTTACTGTTTAGTTTGAGACCTCCCGAATAATCCGTCTACGTCTCTTGAATGCGCTCTTTCCGTGTTTTGTATAAGTATATTGGAGGGCCGAATTCGAATTGGAAATGTCGCCACGGGTGTAGATATGAAGCAAGGAAAAGACGTATATAGGGCGAGTAGGGAGATGTGTTATTAAAGCCAAGTGATTCCTGCCTATAAATGTGCCTTTCTTTAGTTGTATGTGTTTTTTTTAAGTAAAGGAACGAGCAGAATCGACAGGCTGGCGCAGGATTATATAAACAGCAATTTCGCACTGGGCAGAGGACGAAATTTCCGGCTACCCATATTCGCACTTCCATACTCAGTTGAAGTGATTTTCCTGATCGTCACTGATGCATCCTCTATACTCAGAAAATGATCAAGGGGTATTTTTTGGGGTTTCGTGTTTTTTTAATGTGGCTCTTTACATCTGGAGCGCGAAAGTCGTACTGTTGGTACACGATACTCTGTCTAAATTAAGTTTCTTTTTTTTCAATATATATAATAAGCCAAAGATACGCATTGTGTGTTTGCTTTTGTAAGATTCACACGGAATGCAGGCATTATGTGGTGCCAAGGAGTGCAGCTTCCAGAAGGGTAATGAACGAAAAGCACTTGAATCCCCTTCCAAAGTTATCATTTTTACGACGGTTGCAATCGCTATAACAGATACGGATGATAGTGGTCGTTTGCATTATCAATAGATTAAATCCGTCTCCTGGCTGCATAACACGCTTCTCATATTATTCGAGCGGATCGGGATATGCCGATTGGCCAACCCGCCGAATAATAAATCGACACCCTAACGGGAAATGTATTGCGGAATTAATTTGTACACACCAAAACTGCACCTATAGGTTACGAGGTACACCGGAGAGGTTTGAGAGTAAACATCCACAATTTATAATTGTTTAAATTGCACAAAAGTGTCAGTACACTGGCGTCTTTTCATTTCGTTTCCTTGCAAATGCGGCTATTCCGGCAAGCTATTCAACCCGCAAGTCACCACGAAGGGTTGGTAGTTGGGGCAAGGGATTTCTTGAGCAAATCAGCATACACAGTTCGCAAAGACGGCGTATTGTGCTGGCGCATTCTGGGAACAAAGCCTGACAGAAAGGCGTTGAACGGCTCAGTCCCCACCGCACTCAAATACATCACTTGGGAATGCGCAAGCATCCTCCGACCTCCATCCAACACCTCACTAGAACACTGGCTCTTCCACCCTTGCCCAGTCACCGGCTCCTACCGGCCCGCCGCGCGAGGGACATCGCAGCCATCTATCTTTTACCGCGCTAACTTCAATGACTGACAAAGAAATTATAAATTAATTGACGTGACTGGGAATATTTCGCAAACTGGCAAGACGAGAAATGGCTGTGGTTTAGCGTTGGTTAAACCTGGAGTGTCTCAATAGCTATAGCTGGCGGAGCGGAACTCGCTCATTCGAATGCAAAGTCAGTCTTTACGCCGCTCCGTTTCGCTGGCCGTCCCTTCTTCATCTTCGTCCCTGGACGTGGATTCACTCCCCCCACCACCACACTAGGTTTCGCCGGTGCGCCGCGCCGCCGACAGTTGCTCCGCACCACGTGACCAACCACGCACCGCGCCGCGCGACCAACCACGTGACCAACCACGCACCGCGTGACCAACCACGTAACCGTGGCGGCGACGCCACGCCGAAGGCTCGAAATGCTAGCGTAATGTAGCTTTCGCTACAAAACACCGAGCGAACGGTAGCCTAAAACCATTAACCACATAAACAAAACGCAACAGCTTGGGCTCCGTGTTGTTATGTTTGGAGACACCAACATGCCAAGAATATTCAAGCCACTGGGAGTCATCAATCGACAGAAGCTTCAAAGAGCCGTCGACGGGGTCGCGGCGCCACGAATGCAGGTGATGGCGCCTACAAGGGACCTTGTCCCCCCCCCCCCCCCCCCCCCCCCCTGCTGTTTACGGGGTGAACCGGCCGTCCGCTGCCTGAAAACGGCTTTGGTGAACCTGTCGTTTGTTCTCAACGCCGGACCCTCCGGGGACATCTTTCTCCCGGAGGGGACGGCGGGGCAGCCGGCGAGCGGCGGGGTTGCAAATGAGCCGTGGCAAATGCGGCCGTGTTTGACTAAGCCAACGACGCCGGAATCCTCGTGCTTCGAAAACAACCTCGTCTTAGACTAAGTGCTCTTCCTTATACGTGGAACCTTCTGCAAACTGCAGTGGCAACCTTTAGTTCCCACGCTACCGCTGTGAAGTGCAGGTGACTGACCTTCGACGCTGCCATGGGACCCCCTTCGGGCTATTCATCACTGCTGCCTGGAGAGCGCGGACCATAACTTGCCAGAAGTGGCAAGAGTGTGTTGTTGGGGCCGTCCTGGAAGGCGGACCCTAAAGACTGGACACGTGATCGACGTCACAGTGATTGGACGCATTTTTAATGAACTAGATTCCCCAACTAAGGACCTGGGGACAGGGGACCCTATTTAAGCAGCGATCTGGCGTGTGATCGCCAGCTCCCGATTCACTCTTTCGAACTTTGTAAAAATGTAAATAAACCCTTTCAGTCTCTTCTTCACCTCGAAGACCCTCTCCTCTCTTCGTCACCCCCACTACAGCAGTCTCCCGATCCAGAACCCGGGGACACCGACCTTGACGAGAGACGGCATAGGCGAACCAGGGGCCCGCACTTAACAACTGGAGGCAGCGGTGGGATCGAAGCGCAATTCCCCTACACCGGTGGCCTGCTACGGGACAGAAGCCCCACATCTAACAGTGTAAAATAAAAGGAAGCGGAGATGCCGGATAAAGACAAGGCGCCTCACGAGTTAATTAAGCAAGAAATCTGATACGTGACGGCCTTGGCCGAAGTGTGGAGTGCAGATCAAAATGTTTGGCTCATGACTAATTTGAATATTGTGGCAAAGAAAGGAGAAGCCAGAAGCTATAGTGTTAAGCCCTTGCGTAGGGTTCACAGGGCAGCGTAGAAACGGTAACATCCGCAGGCTTTAGGTTATAAAGCTGCGAACGAGAGGGCGCTAGCATGGAAGCTCATAGTGCAAACAGTCCACGCGCATATGGGCCCTGGCAAATGCCTTCATTTAATTAAATGCAACAGCGTAAGCACGTGTGACGAAGGGCTGCTATGCTGTAGGCCACTTTGTCAGCATCATATGGCGAATAATGTAAAGAGCAGAAAACAAATCCACCGAGGACACCAGCATTCAAAGAGACCAGAGAATGTTAGCAGTATTCACCCGATGAACGCCAATCTATTTTTTTTCCACCGCCAAATAAATATATCTCTCTCTCTGCATACAGAAACCGGCAGTCGAATTCGAACTAACTTGGTCGGCCTTTTCTTTTTCTATTTCTCTCTCAGAGCACGCAGTATTAACGTCCCGTGAAAACATTAGACATAAGTGAACATTAAAAAAACGAACAAATAAATAATGGGAGACAGCTGCAAACGCGCTGATAACGTCGCTAACGAAAAAATCGACACTGCATGCGCTCACGCGACGGCCGACACACACGCGATCTCCTCGCAATATAGCAACGCGCAAGGCATAACGTTCCGTTTAGTAACAAAAGAAAAAACTCTTAGGCGATCCTCTGTGGATCGGTTGAATGCGTTCGCATGTTATGTTCATATCAATTCATTAGCAAATTTACAACACTGCAGTGTATCGCTTCTTCCGGTTACACACACACTGATCGCTCTTTTTTTAATGGTGGTATACTTACGTTCGTTATAACCTAGTTGGTACACTTAGGTTCATTACACATGAAAGTTCGTTATATCCAAGGTGGCATAGTTAGTTTCCTTATAGCCGAGGTGGCATATAGTTGGGTACGTTATATCTTGGCTCAACACACAAAAGTACGTCACATCTGAGGTGGCATACTCAGGCTTGTTGTATATGAGGTTAACACACTAAAGTTCGTTATATATTCTAGGTGGCATAGTAAGGTTCGTTATATCCGAAATGACCACGTGTGACGGCGATCCCCATTTCCGCTAAAGCAGACCCTTGTAATGCTAACGTGTTAAAACATATCCCCCCCCCCCCCCCCCCCCCCCCCCGAGGACGCTGTTGACAGAACACTCCGTGCTCACCGTATCCGCATGAGCGCAATCAGAGCCCATTTAGGGTGCAGTGCGGAATTTCCGCTTATGCCTGAATAATAGAACAGTAATCGAGCAAGCGTCCGAAAAAAGTATGCAAACAACCACGACCAGGACCGAGATAACAAGAATAACAAAGGGATAAAGCATACCCAAGAAGAAGGACAAAAAGGGCGAATCGGCAGACCGCACAATCTCGCTCGGCACAGCCACTCGAGGGCTTACTACCCGCATAAGCTCCCGTCCTGCCTTCCGGACACGGATGTGGTGCAACTGCGGAGAGCCTTTCACGGACTCGGCATTGGGAGGAGACGGCGCGACGTTGTACCTTACTATACGGCACGGAAGGCTTCCGCTGAGTCTTCGCTTGCGCAAGCAGGCTGGCACGAACAATGCCAGATTATCTAGCAGAGCGGGATTCTCCATTACGGAGATGGAGACCACTTGCTAAAACGATGCTTAAGGCGTGCAGTCATTACACAGCGCGGAACGAGACAACCACGGAAGACAGACGAGGACAAGTTTGTCCTTCGTCGTTGTCATGCTTCTTGCTACCTGCTGGATAACAAGCCCAATCGTTCCTGTTGGCTATCGACAGCAGTGGTACAAAGAAACTTGTATCATATTCATAACCCTCTACAACGTCAATCAGTTCATCCAGCTTCATCTCTTCGCATTACGCTGCGGAATGACAGATGCGCCATAATCAAAACGCTGCTGGCCCGGCTGGGTGTGCAACTAGTGCCAAATGCTTAAAAGGGAATGGGGAGAACCCCCCTCCTTTTTACTAAAAGCAAGAAATTTTCGATAAGAAAACCGCCATGAAACTGATTTTGTTTTCGGTTAAACAAGTTCAAGAAATGCACGGTTAAAATGGTACACTGCCCCCGCTACCTCTTCCCCGCTCCAACTGGACCCATAAATCCGAACTGAAATTTAAGGACCCCAAATTTTCTCGGCGCAATGCAAGACTTGCTGTCTATGGCACCCGATTAATTCTGCAATGGTTTCGTTAGGAACGCTGTACATATTTACAGAAAATTTTTAGATCAGTGGATACTCCCGTCTTCACGTATCCCAGCCGCATGATCAGCGAATGTGATAGCACGCGGCAAAAGTTTTAGAACCAAAACTAATATATTTTCAGCCTCCAGACAGTAATTAAACAGCCTTACTACACTGTAGCCAATTAGAGTTTCCAGACCAAAACATAGTCGCGCAAGCCCCGTCGACGACAATTCCAGCGAACAGTCGGGATTAGCGGTTCAACCAGAAAATGCTAAATGTTGTGGCGCCATCTAGTATGAAAACCTCAAAACACCTCATCGGCGACTCCGCGAAGGGATGATGGTTTTTCGTAAAAGGGCGCATTTGAGACAGCGTAAACTGTAAAATAATATGATGAACAATTTTGAAAGAAAAAAAAAACTCTACGCTCATTTAACAATACATAGGTATTATTTTACATAGAGGCGCTCACGCGGTGGGATACACCGATAATGTTAACGTTTCACCGCAAGACGTCATCGCATCAGCTTGTTTTTTTTTTTGCGATTTATTAATGCCGAAATACAATCATAAATTCTAGTTTCTTCGATACTAAAGCGCTCGTTGTTTAGAAAATGAGACAAGGACGTTTCGCTTCAATCACAATCTCATTAAATGCTTTCATCAGTTATCGATCCCTTTAAGAGCGAAACGCCGTAGGGGCTGATTAGCCGTACGAAACTCTACGTCCGGTGCAGTCACGTGCACCCCCAATAATCCGACACCGCCAACCGAGTCAGCATGAAAGTATATATAATATGCCCATGGCCTTTCAACCCACCAATGGAATTCTTCATGCTTAGTTGCCATACCCTACTCTTAACGTACCACTAATAATCCGACACCGCCGACCGAGTCAGCATGAAATTATATACAAAATGCTCATGGCCTTTCAACCCACCAATGGAATTCTTCATGCTTAGTTGCCATACCCTACTCTTAACGCACCACTAATAATCCGACACCGCCGACCGAGTCAGCATGAAAATATATACAAAATGCTCATGGCCATTCAACCCACCAATGCAATCCTCCCGCCTCGTTCCTTCACCCTGCTCTTAACCTCCCCGTCTCCCATTGCCTACTCTCTTCCTCCCCGTGCCAAGTTCGGCCCGTGCGTCCCGAAGGCAGCCACTTCTTTTTGATTTCATCGGTCCACGGAGGCGCATTCAAGATCGTCCTCAGCCCACCGCCACTCAGGGGCGCGTGCGCGTGGCAGGAAGATGTGGCTCTTCAGAGCTGCTCGCGAGGCACTAGAGAAACGAAACGCAAGAAGCGGAGAGAGCGAGGGGGAAGAGGAGACGGGGGAGGGACGATTCAAGGCGGGGCACCCGCTCTCTGCTCTCTCGTTGCCGTCTCGGTAATCCAGGAAGTCGATTAAGGAAGTGACGGGCGGTGGCGTAGTCACGCGGAAGCACACGGCAAGACGCCGCCACAACACGAGGCCTCGTTGTTGTGACAGGTCGCACGCGGCGGCGAAACACCGCGCGCTCCAGTCAGCCGCAGGCAGCGGCCACGCCAGATCGAGAAGGCGGCGGCGGCGCGGCCAGGACGTCCACTGCTCACTCGCTTCGGCTAGAACGATGCAGCGCTGCGGAGGCTAGAAAACCGGCGTCAACTGACGCAGGGATGGAACCTCGAAGCTGCTTTTACCCGCTATCAGCACGGTAACCGACGGCTGCACATGTACAGCCAGGGCGCTATCCGATCGTGAAAAAGTTGATTATAAGTGGTGTCTCGTTAATACGAGCTCGGTTAATTCGAACAACCGGTTTATTCGAACTGGCACCCTGGATACCTTCAACAACGCGCGCATGAAAAGGGCTCCCCTTGTTTCGAACGCTTTATCGATCCCTTTCGAGTCCGAATTGTCGAGAATCGGCTGTAATAAGCGAGACTACTTTTGTGCTTTGAGCTGCCGACAAGGTGGCGCCGCCTGTAGCGTCCACCGTGCTGCACGGTTTTACAGGCGCAGTACACGTACGGAGCGTCACAGCGGGGAGCTCGCGTCGGCGCTATTTGACGCTAATCTTTCGCTGGCGTGGCCCGCGCGTCAGCCTTCTTTGCGAGTGCTCCAGCCGAGCACCCGCACGGCGGCTGACGCGTTACTAACCTCGTGGATAAAGAGCAGGCGTGACGCCGGAGAATGCGCATTGGTTAGCGTATGGCGAAGAAGCGCCCCCTTTTGTCGCACGACGACCTGACGCTGATTGGTGGGCCGCTGAGACCGGCAGCAGACCCAACCAACTTTGTGTCATTGCTGTCCGTCGGGGCTGTCACGTGAGCGTGAGCGAGACATCCGGACGCAGGAGGTGCACTGCTCTGGAACACGCTCCCGGATATGCTCCGGTCTCCTGTTTGCTCCTTTCTTTGGTGTCTCATGTGTTTGTTTGTTTATTTGTTCACGTGCACAAACTGAAATGTCGCACGCCTTCGATAATCACTCCGCTCCATACTCAACAATTATGGACAAAAGCATTTTTCAACGGGAAAGAGTTCATGAACGCATTTTTCCCGTTAATTGTAAGATTTCACTATGACAATTAATACCTCCGCAGATCTCCCCTAAGCAGACTTGCATTTTTTCGCTATTAACGTTTTTGCTATTCGCCAAAAACTTTCCCCGTATGTTTTCTACAGGAGTCTTAACTGCTGGCTGCGGGGGAGGGGAAAACTTTAAAAGAAAGATTTTGCTACGCATCAGAAGAAAGGACAATTAATTACCTTCAATATTTCCATATCAGTACTTTGCAATATTCTAATATTCAAAATATTTGTCCGAGAATGTTGGACACGTCCAGCTGCCGCACAGGACCCAGTATTCCTGAAGCCGTTACCACCGATAACAACACCAATTTATAGGGATTTTCTCGCCAGTACTGAGGGAATAGAACTTTAGGCTACAGCTGAACCCACCGCAGAAATATTCGCCAAAAATTTATTTCCAAACTACCTTAATGCCAATTTATCCGGTGCCTTATTACCCGTGGGTTCCTTACTGTGAGCCAAAGCCGTGACTTTGCCTTGCTCCCACTCTGAATCGCCAAATGGTTGAAAATGTACTTTGTTCGGTTGTTTGATTGTTCACACCTGTAATAAACCACTTGCGGATGGCTCACCGAATCCACTCGCGAATAATAGAATAAATGCTCGTAAATGAATATGAGCCCACATTTCACGGTAGTGCAATCAGGTGGGGAGCAGAGACTCGGTGGCTTGCGGAAATCAGGAGGCCGCGGCTATCGCAAGACTGCAAATTTGTCCTTAAGACAAAAACTGCTTTGCTGTTCTTCTTAATGATGCTGTGGTCCGCCTGTTTACTCCTCGTTCTGCACTGATCGCGAACTAAAATTCAAATACCAAGATACAACAACAATCTCTATTTTAACTCCTTTGTTCCAAAGACAGCCGGCGAAAGCCTTAAGCATAAATAATTTAAAAGACCGTAATTATTATTCCATTAAAAAAAAACACTGTTTGTACAGTTGTAAGGCACTATGGGCATTTAACAAGGAGAAAACAAACAAACACCACTGCGCACTGAACGGACAAAACAAAAAAAATAGAAAGAAACGGAAGACAGTGAGGGCTTCAAGCACAGAAGCTAGAAGAAAAGCGTCTTAGCTTGCTCAAGGCGCAGCTATCTATCGTGGTAATTAGGTCCAATGCACTGAGGGATACTTATTCCAGAGCAAGGCAGCCGCAGTCATTAATCTCAGTTAAATTAGGGGCGCCATTGGTGTTTTTATTTGTTTCCCACATTTGGCCACAGGAGGCGTCAGCCAGGTCCGCTAGCCTACAGACTCGGAAAAGAAGAGGGGGCGACCCCCTTTCTCCTCAGCGTCTGGTAGAGACGCTGCTGCTATTCTTAAGACGACATGCAGAGGCAGTAGCTGCGCCATTCCCACGGGGCCATTCCTAACGTGTTTCCTCGTGGTCGCTGTTGATAGTGTTGGGGACGAGGGGTCCTTGAGTGAGCTGACTCTTTCAGCGCCGCAGGTCCCTTCTCCGAATGACGTTGTCGGACTTGGTTATGAAGGAAACTGTACAGGGGGTTTATTTTACATTATTTACAAGATTTTGGAACCCATTGGAGGGTGATAGGGGGAGGTCGGAGGATCTGAGAAGATCTGAGGCTGATCGAGGATTCCTTCCTCATGGCACTCGTCGTCCGGTTTATAAAGGGTCCGGTCCCTAGGATTTTCCAGGTTCGAGGCGGTCTTCGCCAGGTTGTGCGTGGCCTAACTTGCGTTGTCGTACACACACACACACACACACACACACACAGGGACACTCCCCGTCACATGCCTCGCCGGAGAAACAGGGTGCCGCTGGATAATCGCCCCCCCACCAGAGAGAGTGTTGTCTTCGCGTCCGAGCGACAGTTCTCACGTTCCAGCCGGCCACGTCTTCCGGGAAGTCCGAATAGGCGAGACGCCGGCGAGCAGGCATAGTTGAAGGGGTGAGTCACCTCCTGCTCGGTTCTGGCCTCCGGGCCGCACGATCTTCCGGGAACAAGGCTTACAAACGGCAGTGGAATCCTCCGTCTCGAATCCAATAAACCTCTCCAGGACCGAGCGTGGGAAACAAGATGCCTATCGCCGTGCAGTGACCCCGGTTGCAGGTGTCCTGGCCGAATACGCAGCTGAATGAGACCACCGGCTGTCGCCAGAAACCTTACAATAGTCTCTGCTCAATTCACCGTGCGTTCTTTCAGAGTCTCCCTGGTGGCTGAGTGCCGCTTGCTAGCAAGGCTTCGCTGCTTCGACCCCGTTGCATTTTCAAAGAAGGTTAAACCCAAAAACAGAAAAACAAACCGTTCCCTGAGATACCGCCGCACGTTAAGGTACACTGAGGACCAATCAATCTAATTTGATTTTTTGTAAACATCGATTCTTGCCTCTTCCTGGCTGTGTTGATCTTTGTCCGGCAGCCAAAAACGCATTCACTGCCGACAAAAATGGATTTCAAAATTTTCCCGCCCCTCGATTCAAAGACTTGAGGTTAAGACCGCCAAGGACTCCGTGATCACCGCAGGGAAATGCATAGCTGCGTAGGCTAGCCTCAGATATATATAATATATATATATATATATATATATATATATATATATATATATATAAACAAGGTCACATGGACAGGTACAAGGACGTCCCAGACGGAATCAGGGGAATACTTAGGGTAGCCCCCCTGCCTAGGAATACGGATCCTAACCTGCACGAGGGCAGACGGAAAGCGAGATCCGAGTATGTGGAACGGGGACTGGCCCAACTGGAAAGCTCAGTCTATACGGATGCGTCACTGTACCTAACCGGGAGGAAACACACGGCCGCAGCGGTGGTGGTCAATCACAAGGGAGACCTGGTTACGTGCGCAGCAGCCGGGGTTGCGGACGCAACAGAGGCTGAGGAGATCGCCATAGCCTTTGCGGTAGCTAATGGGTCCAGGGAAAACAAGTCCCTAAATATACTCACTGACTCGAAGGAGGCATGCAGAAACTACATTAGAGGGAGAATAGGTAGCGTGACCCTAAACATACTCAGAAAGGTAAAATGCTTGGATAGAAAACACATACACAACCTGATATGGTTACCCGGGCACGCAGGCATTAAGGGGAATGAGAAGGCGGACGGCCTCGCTCGCGAGTTGAGTTTCCGAGCGGGGCAACCGGACGACTTCTACACCCAGGCCTGTGACGGGGGGTACGCGGAGCACCTGGGCCTACACAGGGGCATGAGATATAGGTACCCACCGCCACACAGGGCGCTAACAAAGGAGGAGGCGACCGGGTGGCGCAGGCTGCAGACGGGTGTTTTTCCCAACCTACACCTACTGAACAAGATGTTTCCAACACAGTACAGAGCCACATGCCCTTGGTGCGGGGCGGTGCCGACACTCTACCACATCACGTGGGAGTGTGAGCGAAACAGAACATTCCACCAACACGAACACACCCGAGTGCGGAGCAATGGGAGAGCCGGCTCGTTAGCAGCGAGCTCACATTCCAAAGGACCCTGGTGCAGCACGCTTGTTACGCAGCGCGGCTCAGCGGAGCCCTGGAATAGGGGCCCGACCTTGCGAGGACAGGACCCGGGACCGCCTGAGACGAGGACGACGCGGGTCCTGCAGCCGCGAATTCCTTAAAAGATCCAATAAAGTTTGCTTACCTTACCTTACCCTTTTCTACCTGATAAATGCACCGTTTTCAGCGAAACCATTCACTCTGTCAATGGAACGTGGTTATCCATCGCTGCAAGCCAAACTCGATTTGTTCTCGGTTGTCCTTTAGGGTCGAAGGAACCTTCCAACCACCACCACCTCCTCAAATAATCAACAGATATTCAAATACACAACAAAACGAACCTTAATTCGTCGGCGAATAAAGTTTGAAGAAGTTGTCGTCACGTCCACGCTAACGACGGGCTAGACAAAACTGCAGGAAATTGTGGATTCGTACATTTTTTTCCGTACTGTGTGGCTATGCGTGTTGACCGAGCCAAGGGAGTCGGAGGGTATCCGGCGGCAGTTCGCACCCTTCCTCGGCTCTTCTTGTCACGGGAGCTCCCATAAAACCCCGCGTAATATACAGGTTCTACTTTCTCCGTACGCGACTTGTGGCTTCCTTCCATTATTTTTCCAAGCCCACATGGATAACAAACTATCTGTCACCTACGCGACCGTGCAAGCACTGTAAGCTCCAGGTAGTGAAGTATACTGCCTATGCTTACAAATGCACGGGCGCAATTTATCGTTATCCAGGGGCTCTATTTTGCGAACTCCATTCGCTTTCCTCTTTTCCGGCCCTCTGCCATTGGTCGCTGCTTCCCGGTGACGTAGGCTATGGCTTCCTGGTGCTGTACGCCATGGCGGGCGACACCCTATGAGAGAGACCACAAACAAACGAAAATAAAACGAAGCGCTACAATATACGGCCCTCGGTGAGCTTTGTTGTTACGCAGGGCCCCGAAAACCAACGGGCACGGACTGACAAAGAGGCTCCAACATGGGAAAGTGAAAAAGCGAACGCATAATGCATGCCTTCATTAAAATGCAATGCGCGTGCTGTAATCCTGCTCAATCCGCCCGCTCTCCTGGTGTTGCCCATCTAATACCACCCTCGAGGAAAGTAAAAGAAAGCGACCAGGCGAAAGCTGGCGCCGAGCGGTGCGACAGCGTTTTACCCTTTCACCGTGGCCACCCGTGCACCTCTACCCCCTTTGACTGTGCGCACGCCGCCAAGGAGCGCCGACGACAACGCTGCGCGCAATGAGGGGCGTGGTCTTCTCGTGAACAATACGTTGCCGCGCGAGGCAGACACGGGCGGACGCGCCGACCCCGCCGCCGGCGAAACAGCCGCGGCGGCGGCTCCCGTCTGAAGCGCAAATTCGCTCCCGTAAACGAAAGCAACAAGTTGCAGCGAAGGGGAACGGAGGAGAGTGTGCCGCGTGCGGCCTCGTAACTTGGCGGGCACCTCCGCCGCCGCCAGGCTGCTGCCGCTGCCTCTGCCGCGAGGAGATGCAACTATCTGTCCAGTTAGAAACGTGCACTGCCGTGGAAGCTGGAGCTACCACCACAATCAGCAGTCACTATATATCCACATGTATAACATTGATCGCTGGTATCACTCGCTTTATTACGCATTTACCGCTTGCCTGTCTAGTTACAGGCTGCTCACCGTCGCTTTCCTCGTTTTCCTCGGCACATTATACAACCGCAGGTCATCCAGCCACAGCAACTTTGGGAGCCTCCGGTACGGTTTTGTACCATTTGTGTCTACGCCGAAGATACCGATTGGATGAAATAAAATGAAACCAGATACAAGACCAGAGCGTTTGAACGAGTGTGAAACACGCTGCAGAAGCGACGTGGAAACTCGGCACTACTTCTTGGCGCGCCCAAGTGAGCGCTTTGCAGCAACCACGAGTCGACGACGCTGCACCGTTCTCGACCAGGAGAAGGGAAGGGTGCAGGGGGTCGGGGCGGCCATAGAAGAGCAACAAGGCGATACGCACAGTGGGCGAAGAGGTAAGCGCCCAGCGGAGAGCTGGAACTGGTTATGCACTCTTGACCTTGCCGTCGGCACGGAGGAGGTGGGGCTGGGGGAGCCTTTCATAGCGCAAGCGCCAAAAGAGAAGAAACCGGCGCCCGTTGGAGCGGGGGGGGGGGGGGGGGGGGGGGGGTGGTAGAGGAGCTGCTGCAGCGGCGGACGACCGGACGCCGGACCAGACGCCGCGGGGACCGGAGCGGCGCCCGTAGACAGCGCTGACTCGACACGGGCGGTGTCCATGACGTAAACGTTTGCAGGCGCGCCCGCCACTGGCTTCTTCTATGGGCGCAACGACAGCCCACCGGAGTAGACGGGGTTCGCGAAGTTGAAAGGTTACAAGCTGGACGCGACGCTTCTGCGAGGGATATTTCTAAACGAGGGAGCCTAAAGGAATCGAGGAAAACAAACAAATAAAGAAAGTGACGCATAGTGCTTTTGGGTACCGTGCGTGGGTATGGGTATTAATCTTGAGAGAATTTTTTTCATGTAAAAAAGGGCCGAGCAGCACATCTCTGGCTTGTTAACCCACACAACGGGGGAGAGAAGAGGCAAACACAGAAGTAGGGAGAGGGTGAAGGTGAGAGGTGATACTTTAAGCTAGGTCCATTACGGACTTGCTCTTTGTGCAGAGAGGACAAATACAAAAGAAAGCGCCAAGACCAGCGACTCCGATCCCCCTTCCCCCCCCCCCCCCAAAAAAAAAAAAAATGAAAAGAAGAAACCGTTTCGGATTGACTCTTTAAACTGCCCAACAGTGCGTGGGTGTCAGCAGCAGAGAGCAAGAAATGACATCAATCATGTTTAAGACCGATGGACGCTGAAAGCGCGGCGCAACCTCTACGGGCACACGGAGCCTGTTGAGCCGGTCCGAGGCAGTATACGGGCGCATGGACTGAGAGCTCGAACATTATTTGTCAAAGCTGCTCAGTTACTTTCTCTGCCTCCAGGAAAGAAACTTCTACAGCTCAAAGCCGCGCTAAGCTTATACGTTTGTGCGTCAGCAAGATCACGCGCACCCAAGACGCCACCTGTCGTTTTCGCAACTCGGCAGCTTTTCGGACATTACAGCAGCGCGCGCTTGTTCCCATGCCAGAGAAGAATACAAGATTCTGCACACGCCTATTCAATACGACGGCCGTTCGCGTATGTAGGTGCGCTCTATGGGCGCGGAATATCAAACCGCCTTACAGGTTCCACAAGGAGCAGCTGGAATGAAATGACCGATACCTGAGGCGAGGGCTAATTTGAAAAAAGAAAATGAATAAAAGCATAAAACCAGCAGACCTCAGAGGAATAGGACTATTTTCCCAGAAGGAGTCTGCGTATGCACCTGCGTATGGCCAGGTGCTGAGATTGGGCCGTATCGCGGGCGCCGCAGTTTCGTGTTTTAATGAGTACGATTTATCAGTATGCCCTAAGGCCCTGCCCCTGGTAAAGAGATGAAGAGAGGACACATAAGCTTGAGCGGGAGCAACTGAGCTTTAAAACGGGAGGCGGCAAAAGTACCTGAGGGACGACGAGGCTGTGTTGGAAGAAGCCTGGCCTTCCTTAACGAGTTTTTGATGAACTAACTCGGCAGGCTGGTGTGTACTGCGTTGCCGTTATTAGAAACTCGCTCAGCTGCCGCGTGAATGCGCACTACGTACGGTGTGGCGCCTACGTCACACCTGCAAGGAATAAAATTTGTAGCGTCGTTAACGAAACATAGGGGGCGCGGTAGGTTATAACGGAAACGCAGGTCACGTCTGGTAACGTTTGTTACGCATGCGCTTCCGGCTTGTTCCGGACACGTCCGAATGGTGAACAGAAACTTGTCTATGAGTTCGTTTTGACCTGTGGCTTTTCTCTTTTCTTTTCTGCGGTTACCCTAACTACCGACCGGTGAGCCTGAGAGAAAGGAGTTTTATTTGGAAACATCTATGCGGAACTTTGCTAAATCAAATTCCTACCAGTCAACGTGCGTCGCAGACGATGCCGTTCGAAGTATAGCTACGCTAACGGTACGTACCAACGTTAGCTTTCACGGTGAGACATTCCTGCCAAAAAAGAGAGGGAAAGAAAAGGACCTCGCCCAGTAACACGCAGCAAAGTGGCCTGATACAGGTGACGCATATACGTTTTATTACAACCCCACCACGTGATCCCGCGGAGCCATCGAAGCTGCTTTGGCTGTGACAGCGAACTAGAGTGCACACCGAATACAAACGTCGCACTCGTGTTTTTCCATTACCCAAACAGCCTTGCGAAAAGCCCGAAGATGTTTACCTAGACTAGAAAACAAACAAAAAGGAATCGAGATAAAAATACGTCCCAGTATTGAGAAGGGAGCTTCGGCTCAGCTCCTTTTGATCAGCGCGGAAGAAAGCGTTCGAGCCGAGCCATGTTTGCAGTCGTTCCTGCCTCGCGCAACTGAAAGCTTATAAGCCGGGAATATAGAGACGGCACGCATGTGTAAGCGAGCATTTTCCTAAGCTTCGCAGATGGTGCGACGCAGCAGCAAAGTACGTGTTTTGCGCTCGCGCCCACGCGCGAGCAGGCCCTGAAAGGCGAACCATGCGGTATGCGATCACAGTGGCAGCAAGAACGAACTGCTGTCGGCCTCGAGCTAACACTACACGGCGCGCGCAGTTTCGACTTTCAGGTTCGGGAAAACTGATGCTGCTGCCTTTAAGCGTCTTTCAGGTGGTATGAGGATGAGGGCTGCTTTAAGCGTCTTTCCAGGTGGTATGAGGATGAGGCGCCTATGTTAAAATGAAGGGTACGTGTTTAAGCCTGTGGAGCATGTGATACAATGGTACAAACTTTCCCTGGTCTGGAGCTCGGCTTATTCAGGGTGAATGCTTAAGTCCTCTGAGCTGGACTAATCGCACTAAACAAGACTCACAAGATTTCCGACAACTCTATCCTGTTTTTTCCCGCAAATGAGCTACTTTTTTTACCTCTGTTCCAGAGTGTTATCGGCAGCAAACCCCAATGAATGCAGCTAGCTGCACACTTTTCATCCGTCTGCTTTTTATTTGTCTGTGCTCCCGCAAGAGGAGTATATCATGAATCAGTAACTCGAGCAACGTTGCAGCTGCCACGCTGCCTGCACATGTGATGTGCCAGTGTGCTGGAGTTCCCACAGCCTCCTAGGGTGCCTCGATGCGGCTCTCCCTTGCCACAGGAACGCTGCAACCCGGTACCACATACGATTGATGCAGCGTACCCTTCGGAACGAAGCAGCGGCAGGAGCCTACATGCTCGTGTTTTTCTCTTACGTTTCTCGAGCCAATCTGTCAGACTTACACAGCTACCGGTTAAGCAACGCCAGCTGGCGACAAATAGCAGAAATTATACGAGAACGGATGACAGTACGATTGAGAGCGCTCAAATCTCTGTCTTCGATGCCGCTTAATTAAAACTTTCTAAGTAATATAAACATTATTTAACCGTAACAGATATCATGTGAAAAGAAAAAAAGTTTAGTGGCGCAGTGGATTGAACTACGTTTTTTAATGCGTAAGATAACGTCGAGTCTCCCTTGTTCAAAATAAGATGCCTTCTCGTCTTCTATCTTTCATCAAGAATTAACAGCATGCAAATCCTTCCCGACTCCCTGGGTATGTGTTTATTTTTTAGGCTGCATTTGAGACGCTTTTAAGTCAAAATCACCGTTTAAAAACTGTCAAACAAGCCGGGAGGGGAAGCGCTTCCTAATTATGACAGGACACCCGTAGTGTCAAGAGCAATGCAGCTAAAAAGACCATACCCCCCCCCCCTTTTTTTTTAAATTGGTTTTTGTGGGGAAAAGAAATGGTACAGTATATGTCTCATATATCGTTGGACACCTGAACCGCGTCGTAAGGAAGGGATAAAGGAGGGAGTGAAAGAAGAAACGAAGAAACAGGTGCCGTAGTGAAGGGCTCCGGAATAATTTAGACCCCCTGTTTGACCACATACAACGAAATTACCAAGGCCCTCTGCCTGGCCCGCCGAACCTTCCCTTCGCCCAACGACAAGCTGGACAGGGCGCACGCGGTGGCCCTCAGACAACTGCAGACGCTCACGTACCCCAACCCGGCACAAAACCACAGAACTCTACCCCGGAACATACCCGACAAATATATGCAAGGTCTGCCACACTGCTATAGCAACTTTACCCCACATGCTGTGGGACTGTAGCAAAAACCCTGACGGTGCTAACTCCGGAACCCTCCCGCCGCGGTGGGCCGCTGCCTTGCGCAGCCCCAGCCTCGGTGACCAACTCTGGGCCGTCCAGTAGGCCCGCGAGGCGACGGCGAGGCAACACCTCGACGTCCCCACGTGGGAGACCTAAGGCCCCGTCGGCGAAAGCTCTGCAGGACTTTTAAATAAAGTTGTTACCAACCAACCAACCTGGGGATCTTTAACGTGCACTGACATCGCACAGCACACGGGCGCCTTAGCGTTTTGCCTCCGTAAAAACGCAGCCGCCGCGGTCGGGTGGCTGCGTTTTTATGGAGGAAAAAACGCTAAGGCGCCCGTGTGCTGTGCGATGTCAGTGCACCGCAGTTAAAATTTACAGCTGGCTACAGGTAATTTCAACGCCGACTAGCAAAAGCGCTGGTGGCACGAAAGGGGATAAGCATATAGTTTACCGGAGCGCTCCACGCGTAAGGTATAAGCTAAGTAGTCCGCTTAAACAAAATACACGACCTCCAAGAGAAGCAGGTTTCCTAGATACAGTAATTATGTGAGTACATATGCGAATACGCACCGCAGTTCCAAGTCGACGTGGCGATGTAAACAGGTTCTGAGCAAAGCGGTCACGTGAGCAGGGTCCGTTTTTGTGGTTGCCCCAGCTTTGCTGCGATGGTCATCGTTAGGAAAACAGAGAAATGCGCACGCATAAAGCACCGCATACAGGGGTCGGCATTGTGCGGTAACCGACAAGTGCGTCTAGTGTGGATGTTTCCGCTGGCTGCTGCAGTGCATTCGCGGCGCCCGCTCCGGTTGGTTAAGCAGGGATACCCGCATAAAAGCGATCTGAAAGATCCGGCTTTCGCAACGGTGTTGAAGCTACAGTATCTTGTACCTTCATCTGAGCTATGAAAATATGGATTTCAGTCACATAGTGGCCATTTGTGAGCGGCTTTCGTAAATCCTCTTTTGGTCGGCACCCGTCATCCAAACTTATTGGTTTTCCGCGAACGCAACTGCCGCAAACCTGAATTATGCCCTTTGCAACCTGCCTTCATATTCTCTGCATGCTCACAGCACATGCGCGAACGCTGTAATAGCGATATAAATTAGACGAAAACGTCGGCTTGTATGCCTATGTTCCTCGTACATTTCCCGTAGTCCACAAGAGACCAACCGAATCTCGCGCTCGCTACCTAACAAGCCCCGAACAATGGGAGGCACAGAAAAACACTTAAGCGCCACAGGTACGCCCTTCCAGATCATGGGAGCTAAACGGGTCTTGGCGTTCACAAGAACGCAAGAGCAGAGCAGCGCACGAAAACGCGGGAGCAGCAAGCACCACGCTCTGTCGAGAAAACGCTGGCGCACGAACGAGCCGTCTTCGCCAGAGAGGGAAAGTGGGGGGGTGGGGGGGTGGGGGGGGGGGGGGGCGTGCAACAACGTCCCGAACCTAATCTGTGACGGCAACGTCGTTCGCGAGAGCGCAGGACCGTCTACAGCGCTACGGAGTCGCTGCTGCGAAACGTGGCACTCAATAAGGGAAGGAGGGCACCAGGAGCGCGCACGCAACACGGTGTACTCGCACGCACGCACGAACGGGTGGCCGGCGAGAGTTCAGCGATCAGACGGAGCGGAGCCGGGAGAGTTGGTCTCCGGGGGATATGGAGCGAATTAATGGCAGGATGCGGAGAATTAATTACGGGAGCCGCGCGCGCGGCGAGCTCTACGCCCGGCGTCGGCCCGCGCCACCTCTCGCAACAACTTTCAACGCGCATCTCGCGTGCACCCGCCCGCCCCTCCGTCTGGCCGCCACCGCCGCCGAGTCAGGGATTTGGGCATTGCGAGAACCAAGGCCGGAGACGCTAATAAATTGCGAGGGGGACGAAGGCGTGAAGGCGTTCCAACGTCTGTCTGACCACCCCGTGCAAGGAAGGGTGGGGGGGGGGGGGGGGGGGGGGGGGCACTGAAAAGGGAATATCTGGTCGATTTGTTTCAGCGCTGGGAATGTTCGAACGGGAGAGACGTCTCAGTGAGCACGAGAGATTAAGCAAAGAGGAATTATGACCTATGAATATTTTTCTTGCCATTTTCATGAATTCGACCCGCAAGGGCAGCTTTCACACATACGCAATCTAACCAGATGTAGTTTGTGAGGGAGTACGTGTGTGGTGGTGGACATAAACCCCCCCCCCCCCCCCTTAGCGTCCTAACTATCAAAGCTTCCTAGGGCAGCGGGAGACACCGAAGAGAACTAGCTGCTGCTCTCACGTGTTTCGAGTCACCAGGACAGTCCTCCCATTACGCCTTCCCAAACGATAACGCTCTCCTTCTGAAACGCTGTACCAACGTAAATGACGAATACATTGAAGGAGACGCAGGCAGGACAATCGCTGATCCTATCTGCTTGTTTTCCTATGTCTTCGTCCCTAGAGACGGTGCAATGTTTCAAGAGGAGAATCAGCAACTCATCCAGCCACATATCTGCATTGGCTTAACATATCACACTCTTTCATTTTTAACACTTGTAAACCCTTTTTCAACCGACACATATTCAAGCAAATTAGAGAAGAGTAAAAGTTCTTTCGGAGGCTCAAGTGATCACACAGGAATACTGACAAAAATTTTCAGAGCACGAAATGTTCAGAATAGCGAAGTGGTCACAGAAACTCGGAATGCTGTATAAGCTGCTCAGGAGCTACAGTAACAGGGAATAAATGGGAAACAGAACTAGACGAGAAATTCGCGTGGCACGTTACGTCAATCCCACTATACCTGAACGCATATATGATAACGCAAGGTGCAAGCTAGGGCAGTAAGACCCGCAAGGCGACCTCTATAGCAAGTCAAGGCGCGAATGGTCACTATGAGCACCCGTAGTTCGTGAGGTGAAGACATATTATACCCAGGAAAGATTATACGCGCGCGCACACAATGTACAGCCAACATCGTCCCCTTCAATATTGTCGCCGTTAATAACTACAGATGCATACAATATTGCTCTATGCAACGCGGAATAGCGATCCAAACCTAATATCACACCGGTGCTTAATGCTAAAGAGGCTTCGAATGCGCATGCTTGCACAGCGTATACCCTTCCTGATGACCCGGGCACTGGTCGCAACACTCCCACAACATACACGGCTACCTGCAACAAATAAAACCGCACCATTTACTTGGAAATATGCAGGTTGACCAGTGGTGACAAGTTCAGTGATAAAACTGAGTAAATGGCATGCAAGAAAGAAGCTGCCAGTGTGAACGAAAGTCGGAGATTAGCGCATCTTAATTCTGTGGCAAACCAACGCGCAGATGCGACCATTACGTCATTCATGCGTCTTGTCGTTTGAAAGGTCACTTCGACGTCGCAGCATAGCGACTTCTGAGTATGCAGTGCGAGGCCCATAAAACGCGGGGACCCGCACGGTGAATGACTCTAAACAAGACGATGCGAACCCTTAGACCTTAGCAGTCGAGCAAAGAAGTAACGCACAGCCGCCACTCACCATCGGCCGTGTTAAATCCACAGCTGGACAGTGATCACCAACTCCAGCGCAGCCACCATATCCAAGCTAACTCCGTAGCCGCATCACGTCAGCTAGGTTCTTCCCGCTCTGGGCTACGCTTACCTTCCCTTGGCGTCTCGTCTGTCAGTCAACCAGATCTGTCCTGCGCACGCCGAGCTCCGCCCATAATCAGTTTCCACCTCATAATTAAAGCAACAATAACTCACCCTACTCGACTACTCCGTGCTCGTCTCTAGCAGTATTTACACATACAGTTTTCCGTTCGTGATGCAGACAGAAAAAAAAAAAAAAACGCTTTATTAAACAACCAGATACTTCGGCACCGAAAAAGATTAATGTTTTCATGAAAAGTACACGAGACTTACTTAACGAGGGTGAAAAACAGAAGGTATTGATGCTCACTGCGAGCAAGGAAGCGTAGCCGGCGGTATACTTTGCTTCTGGACAGCTGGATACGTCTCGAAAATGACGAGAACGATTCTTGCAACAAAGCTGCAGAACGTGGCTTTCTTTGCGTTATTGATTGAAAAAAAAAAAATATCTCAGCGAACGTGCTGAACAAGAGCCCGCACACAATAAAGGCTGGCAAAAATGGCGTTGGCTATAGTATTAACCTGTCATTTCCAAAAGGACTGCATATAATGCATAAAAAATGAGCTTTTCCCTGTTTGTAACTTGTAGGTGATGAACTTCGCCGATTAGACTCCAAACAAGGTTCAGGTTTGGCCAATTAAAGGTCTAGTTACCAAGCCTCCATAACTCTGTCCTTAAAAAACTCGGAATTGTCGACTGGTGTAAACAAGCCCAGGTTCTTTGCAGTCCCATAGTTTACACCTTGTACCCTGGAATAACACATGAAGACGCAGTAGTGAGCTCGCTACCGACGTTACTAGTTACCGGAGTCGACGTGCTGCGCGTCTTGAAGGACCGCCGAGAAATGAGTTGTTCAGCAGCCTACCGTTGATCGGTATGTTGATTTGAACTGAAGCCGCGCTAGGTGCGCCCGCATCCATATTTTACACCCACGCGGATGTGAACTTTTCAGCGCATTTTGTTTACGACCGGAGGTGTCACATGCTGGCTTAAATCCACGTATCCTCATAAATTGCTAATACACTCGGGCACTTGATCGCGCAGTACAAAAACAAACTCAGTTAAAACGCAGCATATGCCAATATTATGTCGGGGCAGAGCTAGGCCCTCCAGAAAGGCAATAAAATCCCATGCATCAGGTTCTGCACTTGACTGCCAACAAGCGTTTTTTTTTTTTTTTAGCCTCCTTCCTTACACGAGTTTGGTCAAACACACTCCAAACTCTACTCTGTGTACATAAATGGCGGCGAACAGTTTCCACACCAAGAAATAATGACGAAAAAACAAGGTATAATTTCGCTAGACAGCAAAACAAGAAGGCAAAAAGCTCCTCGAAAGAAGCCTCACCTATTGCGGTGTCTCCGATAACGAAGGAAGAAAAAACGTTGGGGTCATGTCGGGTCCTTGCGCTAAAAGGAGTAGTCCCCCGGTAGGCAGCTAGAGCGACCCACGTAACTCAATCCAGCGCAAGTCAGTGCACGGCCGCAAACGGTGCCGGAGGCGGTCGTAACAACTGGCGTTCACGGGAGCGTGAGAGCGGCGGGACCGACAAAAGCCGGTCGCAACACCGAACAGGCCGCGGTAAATCCAGTGCGCGGAAGCAGCAATCGCACGCTCCACCTCTCGAGCAGCGCACGAGGACGCGGCACTCCCACCAGTGTCAGGTTCAGCACGAAGGACGCACGATCAGTAGCACACGAAATCACAACACACCGACGACGTCAGGAACAAAACAGAGCTACAACACTCGATCGCGACAGCGAGGAAAGAAAAAAAAAGGTGGCGCTTGCGGAAGCAGCAGCACTAGACAAAACTGGAACGATGCGCCGGTCAGTACCACACAGTCTCTCTCTTCTTTACTACTCCAGTGAGTGACAAGGGTGCTTTCCGAATGTCCCCGTGCAGAAGGAGGAGAGGGGGCCCATTGACGGACGTCTCGTGAGACGGCACGGAAAAGCGGGAGACGACGTCGGCCCGAGATCGATGTGACACCGCCGGACGACGTCAGAAGGGTCGCGGACGAAACGACGACACGACGCGCACCACAACACGGGCGGCAATCGCCGCCGTCCACCTTGACGGCCGCTGTTCTCCAGCGAGGGTGCGGGGGGCGGAGCGTCGCGCCTGTTCACACAGCTGCGGCGGCGCGACGAGCGGCCATGCTGCCCAAACGGACTCCGAGTTGCGACTAGCGTGGAGGAGCGCGGAGCTGCCGGCCCGCAGTGGCGCCGCCGTCGCCGGCTGGGGATCGTTCCATTCGCGAGCACAGGGGAGAAGCTGCGCGCTGTAGGAGCTACGTGCGCGCATGGAGCGGACGTCCTCCCTGCGCGCGCGGCAAAAGTCGGTCAAGTGTGAAACACTATAGTGTGACGTAAAAGGACAGGCTTCTGCGTCAGCGCGAAGGTGATGTTAGTTACTTCAATCGGCCGGAACGAAACGTGAAATATGCGAGCGAGATGCTTGTTCGCAGCCAGGAGCAAATATTCAAAATTCAGCGCCATCTGGCGCATTGAACGAAAGACGGACTAAGGCGTCCTGCACTGCAGCGCCGTCAGGTTGGTGAGTGCAAACGGCGGCAGGACGTCAGAGGGCCAACGCGCTCAGTCGTCGAGCGTTATCCGTCCGTAGCTGTCGTGCGCGTCATGGGATGCCGCGAACGTTCACTTGATCAGCGGAATACCGATGCCGTTCTAGATTTAAAGCCATCGCGTGATGCTCAACGGCCGTGGAATAGAGAGCTTAACCTTCCGGCTTCGAGGCACGCCATGATTTTCACAATCCTTTAAGTGTAATTCCGAACCGCTTACTCAGTCTGATTTGCTGTTGTTTCGCTCTTTCTCTCCTTCCCAGGAAACCTCGAGGCAAAAAAGAGGAATGGCGACAGGTGTGACGACGAAGCATTTCACGACTGCAAACTCTGCAAACCCTTGATAGTCTGCTTGGATGACTAAGTTTCCAAGATGTCTAAAGACCGGAGCTATCTGGCTATCGATGAGGTGCTAGGTTCTTCTTGGAACGTCGAAACGGCTGTGGAAGCGAACAAATGCAAACTAAACCAACAGTTCGGCGTGACAAAGGCTGCCAACACGCCTTGCAAGAGGCGAGAGACGCCTCATTTTTGAGCTCATGACATTAGGAACCGTTGCTTAGGCCACCTTGCCAAATGACAACAGATCGGTTGCACGAATTCCTGATCGTGAAGACTCGTCGACTTCCAACAAAGACAGCGGAAAAAATTGCTGCATAGTGCATAATCGTAGTTTGCACAACTTGACCTGGAATGACATCGTGGAGCCTGCACCTGGGACTGTACGCCGTAAGGCACCGGCGAAGACTTGGATTGCCCAGCTGAATAGGTCAAGTTCGCAAAAACTTCCATGCACTGTACCGGACAAAAGTCTCCAGGACGTGCGAACGGCTATCTATAGGCGCATAAGCGCCATGTCTTCTAATGACCGCCTGGTTTCTCTACAGCATGGGAGAGCACGTGTGTAGGTCATCCATTTTCAAAAGTGTATTCTCGAACCATCAGCCAGTAGCAGAGCTCTGAATTTCGGTTGCCCCTTTTACGCCTCCAGAAGACCTGTCCATTATTGACGCCCTAGAGAACAACTTAGTTTTAGGCATATATATATATATATATATATATATATATATATATATATATATATATATATATATATATA
This sequence comes from Amblyomma americanum, assembly GCF_052857255.1. Lineage (NCBI taxonomy): Eukaryota > Metazoa > Arthropoda > Arachnida > Ixodida > Ixodidae > Amblyomma > Amblyomma americanum. The sequence continues at coordinate 186,865,982 of NC_135500.1, read as the reverse complement.
TATATATATATATATATATATATATATATATATATATATATATATATATATATATATATATATAGAGAGAGAGAGAGAGAGAGAGAGAGAGATTTTTCAAAGGCATTTCATTGCGTACATCACAAAACGTTAATAAAGAAACTTCAGCATTATGGCATACGGGGAAATTCTAATGCTCTCTTATCATCGTACCTTCAACACCGTTCTCTATATGTTAGCCACAAAAATAAAAATTCCAGGGTCAGAAAACTTACTTCCGGTGTCCCTCAGGGCAGTATTCTCGGTCCCCTCCTATTTGTTTTTTATATAAATGACATCTTTTCCACTATTAGCCAGGTGCAATGGATTGGATATGCAGATGATACCGCGCTCTGCATTCCTGGAGATAACCCAAATAATTTGATACGCATAGCAAATATAGCATTACAGTTTGTTAAGCATTGGTCTGATAATAACCTCCTGAGAATTAATGCGTAAAAGACGCAAGCAATACTTTTTCGCGAAACAAACACCACTGTCACCCTCGCAGAAAGGCAAAAGATGAAATTGAAATACGAACGCATGTTAAATCACTTGGAGTCTTTTTTTCAGAAAACCTAACCTGGGATAAGCATGTTGAACACGTTTGCTGAAAACTAAATAGAATCGTGGGAATATTAAGCAGGAACCGGCATATACTACCTACAAAAGTAAAAAGAATGGTATACAACGCCTTATTTTTATCCACACTTATTTATTGTCATCTTGTATGGGCCACCACATCTAAAGAAGGCATTCATAAACTAACATCATGTCAAAAACGCGTAATTAGAGCCACTGCGAATATTTCATACCGGGATCATACCCCAGCATACTTCGCATCCTATCGCATACTTCCAATTGAAACCACGAACTCAGTCCGCCTTATTTTCCAGTACAAGACTGCTGTTCGCACTGAGAATCACTATTTTCTTCAGCTATTCAACCTTGCCGCGCGCAGTCATAGCCACAACACCAGACAAAATAACTCATAGGTCGAACGTTTCTGCCGCACAACATATGGCAATCAATCTTTATCGTTTCACATCACCGTCCTCCTGAACGCTTTTAGTCGCATTGCTGTTGATGCAAACACAGAATCTACACGCTCACCTTTCACAAAATTAGATCGTAATGCATTCGCTTTCTGTTAGTTTCCGCACCATTGTCTCTGCTTTCATTTCTTATCTTTCGCTGCGCTGTGCCCAACTGTCTGATTCATATCCCTTTCCTTTTTCTTTATATTGTACAGCTAACACTTCATTTCTTGCTTACATATTGTAGTAACTACGCCCTGCATCGCGTGCATTGTATTGTTAGCCGATTACTTTTTGCATCTCATGTATAAAACACCTACATTGCCGTCTGTATGTATATAATTTTAATTGGTTTTGGGGGGAAAGTAAATGGCGCAGTATCTGTCTCATATATATCGTTGGACACCTGAACCGCGCCCTAAGGGAAGGGGTAAAGGAGGGAGTGAAAGAAAAAAAGGAAAAAGAGGTGCCGTAGTGGAGGGCTCCGGAATAATTTCGACCACCTGGGGATCTTTAACGTGCATTGACATCGCACAGCACACGGGCGCCTTAGCGTTTTTCCTCCATAAAAACGCAGCCGCCGCGGTCGGGTTCGAACCCGAGAACTCCGGATCAGTAATCATGTACAAAACTTGTTGCCGCATTGAGTGTTCTTTGCATATTTTTTAATGCTGCTGAACTGTGTCCAAAGGGGCCGGGCTTTGTCAAGCAGCGCACGTATACCTTCCCTAACCTGTACTTGTACAGCTTCATTCACCCTTCCAAATACCGTCCCTTCTGTCCATGGTAGGGCGAAAAGCCTACGCTGTTTCACATTTCCTGGAATTGTCCCCAAAAACCACCTCATCTAAAAACATTACAGACATCATACGAGCAGTGGGAGGCAGCCCTGACCAGCAATGGTCTGGGGAACCAGTGTCGCATCATCAGACTGGTCCAGGCATCCGCCCAAGCCACCGGAGTCCTGAACTGAGAAGTCCGCCTACCTGACTCGTAGTACACTTCAATGAAATAATAAATGTTTTATCTCTCTCTCTCCGTCGCCCCCTTTCTTCATCTTGGAGAGAAATAAATTTGGCTTTGACTTTAGTAACGGTGATGAAGTCGCCTCGAGGGCTACATAGCTTTCAGCATTGCATTCTGTACTGTAGTAACAACAACCTAAATTTCAATCCAATGCTGGTGTTAACCGCAGTGACGGCGACATTTCAACCTGAGACCACATGTTAGAAAATAATAAATACTCGCCATAACGTTGTTCAATTCGTTACTAAGATGCAGAGGGGTCTCAAGTAATGTTCTGCTGTTCTCGGAAGAATAGCGTTAGTCTGTTCAACGCAAGCGTTGCTCTCGGATTTATGCAGCGATCGCAGTCAGGCATCTAAAATTGCAGTTGCAAGTGCACTGAATCAGCAACGAGCTCGCAAAACCTGCATCAACTTTAACCACACAATGACACCGCGCCATTTGCACTCACATGACTCTACTGCATCTCTGGAATATTCATCGGTTTAGTAGAGATTAAATTCACAGGGCTCAAGGACGTCTTAGTTCTTCGTTTGCCTGCAGTAACTTAATGTCTGCCAACACACTCAATAGCGTGACTTTTGTTCGGTTTGGAAACAAAAAATAAAATGCGACCTCCTCCTTTTCAGCACACCACGCAAGACTAATACCTAACTGGGGAATGTATACCTGAGGCTTCTTTCAGAAACAGAATAATAACGCTAATTAAATTATTAAAAGTAAAGCCTCCTTGGCCGCATACAAGTTGCATTTTATAAAGTTTACACAGCAGGTGAAAATTTTTCTTTATTTAAAAGGCCTTTGTGAACGAAGCAAACCACTGTACTCAGGGACTCCGGAACAGGGAGCACAAGGGGGGCGTTTGCCCCTTAGACATTTCTCCAGATGGAGAAGCCCCCCCGGCGATGTTACCAATTGCATCTATTGCGCCGCGGTGGCTCAGTGGTTAGGGCGCTCGACTACTGATCCGGAGTTCCCGGGTTCGAACCCGACCGCGGCGGCTGCGTTTTTATGGAGGAAAAACGCCAAGGCGCCCGTGTGCTGTGCGATGTCAGTGCACGTTAAAGATCCCCAGATGGTCGAAATTATTCCGGAGCCCTCCACTACGGCACCTCCTTCTTCCTCTCTACTTTCACTCCCTCCTTTATCCCCTCCCTTACGGCGCGGTTCAGGTGTCCAACGATATATGAGACAGATACTGCGCCATTTCCTTTCCCCCCAAAAAAACCAATTATTATTATTAGATCGAATTTCAGAAATCCCTTAAATTGTAGGTCGTAGGACATTATATTTAGTTGATCTATGGTTGGTTTATGAGGTTTAACGTCACAAAGCGACTCAGGCTGTGAGGGACGCCGTGGTGGAGGGCTGCGGATAATTTCGACCACCTGGGGTTCTTTAATGTCCACTGACATCGCACAGTACGCGGGCCCCTAAAGCAGTGAGGTTAAGCTGGTTGGCTTCGTAGCTGGTCGTAAATGACTTTGTTTTGAGTAACTAAGCCAGTCTTTCATTGACTGACCTCTGTTAATGGGCAGTGAGCAAACTTTTCTAATGTACTCAATATCTTCTCGTGAGTACTTCTTTATAAAACCGGCCATTTGTATTTAGGTAGAAAACAAAAAATGGAGGAGATATTTAAGCTCCGCCTTAAGGGTATGATGCAATATCGTAATGGGTTAATTTCCATATATGCCGAAGGTCATTCTCTACTTAACAGTCACAGATACCTGAGAGTCATCATACCACTCCTGGCGCAGTGGGGCAGAGGTTAAGCGATGCGCCGCTACGCTGCGATGGCTTGTGCTCCCAGCGGTGGGCCTTGTGCGGCGCAGGCCACTCTTCCCGAGGGACCAATCATTAATTTAACTGCCACCTGAGCAGATTGCTCACAATCCGGTGGGAAGGCTGTGATGACGCCAGGCGGCCCACCTGTCGCCTAGGTTGGTGTCTGGGCACCACCTGCCAGTCATGCTCGCGACTTTTCGCTCACAACGCCGACAACACCGACGCCAGATTTTCTTCGTAACGGGGCCTTTAAAGCTATCGCGTTAAAATAAAGTTGAATAAATATCAAGACAAAAATGTAACAAATAAGTCGCTAAACAAGCTCGAAGTCCTGCCCTCTTCCCCCTCTCTCCAAAAGAGTTCAAGAGTCCCTGACTGCACTCATCAAATATACTGAAGAGAATACGGAGTCGTATGTGGAAGCTGGCGCATTTCGTCAAAGGTGAAATGCAAGAGCGGCTGCGTGCTGCGCGATTTAAGAACACATTTAAGAACCCCAGGTGGTATAAATTAATCTGTAGCCCCCACTACGGTGCATCTTTCTCTCTGCCGTCTTTCTCACCCCCCCCCCCCCCCCCTCCAACCCTTTCCTCACTGTGCGATTGCGGTTTTGCCGACGGCGAAACGGTTACTGCGCCTTTCCTGATAAAATTTTAAATCCCTCACGATCACCTGCGTTGTCTTTATGACGCAGTTATTCACGAAGTTCTAGTTTGGTTACTCTGATCACTGTCGATACACTCCAGGGAAAAACAGGTCGTGCAGCGTGCTGTCTCATTCAGTACTACAATGCATACGTTATTACTGACAAGACGAAGCACGCGCATACCGTATTCAATCCCCACGGAGCGGCAGCCGACGGCAACCACGTATACCGCGACCATTCCGCGTCGCTCTCCATCATGCCGAACCGCTGCTCGCTCATCGACGAAGCGACAACGCCCGCGGTGCGATGGCATCGCGCACCGGCGAGAACTCGTACCCTCGAGAAAAAAAGAAAACGAAAAGACGACCGCCGCTTTGTCATCGAGTTGGCGGAGCGGCCGGCTTGGGCCAGCAACCCCCCTTGTCCACCACTCCATCGCCGCCGCGTCGACGGACTCTGATCGCCGGTCGCGCACAAGTCTCTGGCCTTGTCCGCGCACACCCGAAAGGTGAACGGCCACGCCGAGGCTCCTCATCTGGCGTGCTCGCCATCGTTCCGTGCCCCCCCCCCCCCCCCCCCCCCCCCTCACTCCTCGAACTGGGCGTGGCGACTGCGCATAGCTGTCCGCCGCGACGGCGCTTCTCAAAGCGCCTGTTGCTCAACGGTTCCGACGAAAAGACACCTGCCTACGCGGCCGTCCGCAATGTGTGGTGACGTGCCCGGCCTCCGGCTCACGCCGAGCGCCTCCGCCGGCTGAGTCACACATGGGCGGGAGCGCACTTTCCAGGAGCGCTGACTCGTACACGGAGAACGTCGCGTGAGTTCGTGGAAGCAACGGAAGAATGACCGAAATTCGATGGACCGGATGTATTGGCTTTTCATAGCTGGCGCACGTCTGCCTTCTTCATCATCATCATCCGTCCGGTTACTTCCGAAGCACCATGGCGGCTGATGGTGGAGTACAGCAGTGGGGTACAGCAGTGGAGGTACTGCACCACCATCAGCCACCATAGGCTTCTTCCGGGTCAGCAGCCGAGCGCCATAACCACTCAGCCACCGCGGCGGCGATGTTGAATAGAGACAGCGTGAATTGATACTGGGACGAAGGAATACACACGAGGACAGGGCTCGTCCTTGCGTGTCTACCTTCGTCCCAGTCTAAATTCGCGCTGCTTCTACTCAATCGATTGCCAACTCTCCCAAGCTTCTGTTTCAGAGTTTATTAACGCGTAAGCATTACTTGCCTCATGCGTGGAGTGTACAGAAAGTGTCCACACTTTCTGTGCACTAAGTAACTCGGGTAAGCTAGGATAAGTTCGGAGAGCAAACCACCTTCTATTGCGACGTCTATGCCGACAGATGGCGTATGACGTCAAGAGCTAACGTCATCTTGCGTCGAGAGCAAGCGACATTTGTCGTCAGCCTGCGTCGAGAGCAGAGGCAAGCAGAAGGTCCTTCCAAGATTTGGCGGTCATTAGTGGACTGGAGGTGGAGGTACTAGGAATGAGATTTAGCGCAGAAAAATTGAGAGTTGTGGTTGATAACGATGAACCTGACACTATTACGTTACAAAATTTGATGCTGTCTACATTTAAGGCGTACATCTATCTTGGTATATTGATAAATGATTTGAAGGACTACGTGCGAGGCCAGTGGGAGCAAATAACGAATAAAGCTAAAAGCAACGCAGCTGCCAAGAAGCATATGCACTCTGTGGATAGAACAAATATGGAATGGTTCGAGGAAACTCGAAGAAGCGCGATGCTACCGGGCGGGACATTCGAGAACACTGTTGTGTGTTCGAGATTAGCCACAAATTCTGTACTTAGAATAGAGGAGAGGAGAGTCGGCAGGCTTGCCTTGTGTGCACATGGGAACACGACTAACAAAGCAGTCCGAGGTGACATGGGATGGCCAATATTCGAAGCGCGTGAGGCAGAAATGCAATGCTTAGTTTGAGGAACGGTTGAGGCAAATGGAGGATAAGCGATGAGTGGCGACAATTTTCACGTGCTTGCAGTGTGGCACTAGACGGAGAGGAAGAACTCGATGTCTTTCAAACGAATACAAATGCCGAAGTGAAGACAACATAGTGAGATAACCGTGAAACAGAAAGTACGAACCTCAGAAAATACTCATCAAGCCGATGTTGGAACTCTAACGGACTGCTAAAATTTAACTAAAAGGGAACACTTATTCGACAGTTCCGTAGGAAGCGCTTTACTTCTCGAAGCCAGCGCAGGGCGCTTGAGGACGAAGTGCTACCGTCAAAAATCGGACATTACGGATGATATTTGCTGTTGCCTCATGCAAGACAGAGAAGCTATAGGGCATGTTTTTATCGAGTGTAAGGCCCTCCAGCCCTCAGTGCAAGAGGCCACCGCATAGATCAACGATGCACTGTGGTTTAGGAATAGCCAGGGCATGCTCAAATTTCAAAAAAGTAGAACTAAGTAGACGCTATTAAAGGATTGGTGGAGAACAGTAGGCTAGATAGATGAAAAATAAAATTGGCATTCAATCCGAAGGAATTTAGCACGCTAGGACGAACAGCTCGGTGACAATCATCGCCGCCCCGCTACAAAAGGAATGCTACTAATTATCCATCTGCGAGCGCGATTACTCTTTGTGCGCGGGTGAAAGAATCTTCGCGCTTGTCTTTCTACCTCCAGGACTACGCTTTCTCTGCCGTAGAATCCACTTTTTTAACATAACGGAGCATCGATTATGTGTTCTTCGTCGTGTACACATGTCCAGCAATTTCGGACAAGCGCATTTTCAACGCCAAGTTAATTATGAACGCAAGTTTTTCGTATATCGTAAGACTGCACCATAACAACCAATATATCCGCAGATCCCCTTCTGGACGATGGTACTTTTATGCTATTTATCGGGAAAAAAAAGTAATCCCACTGGCTCTCTGTAACAATCCTAATAATCGAACGGAGCGTCAAACCTTAAAAGCAAGATATTGCAACACATCGGAAGGTTGGACCATATTCATCAATATACATTTTCACAACAGTATCTTACAGTATTCCAAAGTTGTCTCACAATTAAAAGTTATGTCCAAGAAAACTGGGCTTGTGTCCGACACAACTCCTTATATACTAGCTTATATCCCACACAAACAACATATAGCATATCAGAATTTCAAGTTTGTCGTGTAATTCATGCTGCCATCCTTGCTTTTTACAGACCTGCCTTAGTTAACACTCTTCACGGCGGGGGGGGGGTAACGCCTCGCAGGGTAGAGTACTTCTTTTTTCTTTTTGAACTTGAGACAGTGTTTAAATTTAGCTCATTTCATTCACAAATTTTTTGTTTTGCTCATTTGGATGCGTGAAATATGAATATTGAGGTGGCAAGGGGCTAGGGTTTAGGTTATTGAGCCGACTTCCTATTAAAAATCCTTGAGCTCCACTTGAAATTGAGTTACTTAATCCCGCATTAATCCGCCGCGATGACTGGGTGGCTATGCCATTCGAGTGCGGAACCCATGTTCACAGGATTGATATTTAACCGCGCCGGCTGGATTTCGATGGAGGCAGAATAATGCGAATACGCCCGTGTGCTCTCGGGTGTGGTCGAGATTAATTCAGAGCCCTGCACCACAAAGAATATATCATAGCTCGCGTGCATCTCAGGCGCGCATAAACCCCACGCACTATGCCATATACATATAGCAGCCTTGATGTAATGAACTTTCGAGCCTGTCGACAGATTGTGTTTGGGTGTAAATGTGATGTTCAGGAAGTACATGTGTGTGTGTCTGGCGGTGTCGTTTTTCGACATTGATATTTTATGCTTGTTATGGTAAACAATTGCTTCACGAATTCTGTTACCAAAGCAGTTCTGCGAGTCATAAGGCACACAGCGTGGAAGGGCTGTTACTTAATTTCTACCGTTTGCAGTTCTTCAGCGCACTGCGAAATATCAATATGCGGGGTCTTTTCGCATTTCCGCTGCTTGTAATGCGGCTACTGCGGCGGCCTTTGAGCCGCTGCGGCGGGCGCCTTAGAGAGAGAGAGAGAGAAAAAATATCTATTAGCGCAAAGAGAGAAAGAGGGTGAGAGAGAGATTGAAAAGCGAAAAAGAGAGTGAACATAAAAAAAAAATTGTCTAGGCTTTGGAGGGGGAGCAGAAGGGGAAATTGGGAGCGCGGTACGCCACAGTTCTGAAAATCGCGAGGCGTGTCGAGCCCACAAGGAATGATCAGGCCAAGAAGGTAGAACGTAAAACACAACAGCCGCATCCAGCGCTGAACCAGAAAAAATGTAATGCAGAGCAACTTGCGATGCACTGCAGCACTGCAGCACTATAGCTCATGATACGTTTATAACCTGCATTCGGCGAATATGTCTTTCGGGGAACACGTCATTTAGGTTTTGTTTTGGATGGTCTATAGCGTAGATTGAACAATAAAAAGAGAAAAAAACTCAAGTCACCGGCGTGCTGCGGACAACATACAGACGTTTCCCAACAACCGGCGTAATGAGAAGACTCCTTTTTATTTTATTTTAAATTCCCATCACACTATCTACACAAGCCCGAATTGCGAAAGACAGAGCTCAGAAGCAATCATCTCTCTCTTCCGTTTGTCTATGCACGCGAGCCAGCCAACACTGAGGCCCAACATTCAGAAAGGGAAAGGCAGACTCAATTCCACGAGAAGCGAACTAATCGGGCACGCCGCGGACAATTCTTCGCTCACGAGTGAGCGAGCGCCGCCGTACAAGAACCGAAACTCGTTTAGAAGCAAACACGAGAGATGGAAAAGCGATACCGGGGATCCGGACGGCGGAGGAGCGGGCAGTCTTAACAAGGTCGCGCCGGGGCACCGGCAACAAATTCCAGCGACGCCTGCTCCGGGAAGGGGATGAGAGAGAGAGGGGGGCAGTGCGCTCTATAAGCGACGGAACAGAAGGGGAGGGGAAAGGCCGGCTCCCTGCGATTCGCAATAATTAATCTTTCACCTAAAAGAACTAATCTGCATAATTTAGGAGGGGTGGTCAGCAGCCGCCCTGAGCGCGGGCTTCTGTCCTCTCTTAGGTGTCTCTTTTGTTTTTCCTTCTTATCTCCTGTTTCCAGCTTTTGTCCCTGTCGATTCTAGTGGTCAGAGGAAAAGGAAGACAGTCCGGCGGATGGCGCTGACCTCCGACCTGGAGCGAGAAGAATCGATCGAACACCGCGTCGTCGCATCCGCGCTCGCTGCGCCAGTAAAGCGCGGAAACGTACGAAAAAGAGAAAAGAAAAAAAATTGAAGAGCCAGGAACAAAGTCAGTGAAAAGTGGAAACAAGTTTTTCCAAAGGCCGCAACAAGGGCCGCAACATGAACTTAAACGCCGTGCCTATTAGCAGCGCTAAGGTTTTCTGCAGTCTTTCTTGTCGTGGGGCATTATGCGGCATCGAGGAATGGGCCAAGTAATAAGAAGGAAAACATAAAAACTCGGTTCGAATCGTTTTAATGTCTTGCCAGGCTGTCGTAGACTTCCGAAACTACACACATTTCCTTCTTTTGTACTGAACGTTGGGTACCGTAACGCTTGCTTAAATTTTGTTCGCTGTCGACTTTAATCCCCCCCCCCCCCCCCCCTCCGTTTGCACGTTTCCTGCGAGGAAGGAAGAAATGAAAGATATTAGTTTCGGATCGATACGCAATCTTGAGGTAACGGGGGCGGGGCTTTAATATGTGGCGCCCGTGGAAGCCGGTTGCGTGCGGCGAGTATTATGCAGCTTCTGGCAGGTGCTGATATAAATGGCTATCGAGGGCAGATTAACAAGTTTAATTTCGTGTTGCCGAAGACCGGGGCGCGGCGAAATGAAATTATGGAGCTGCTCGCCGAAGCGGAAAGAAGCACGAAAGTGACAGCCGTGGTTGGCTGCTTGCTGAAACAACGTTAAGAGCTGTTAGAGTCCCCGCGTATGCAGTGGAGGGCGGGCGATTGATTTACACCACCTGCAGGGGCCCTCGGACATGGATCGAAATCACTATGTTTAGAATGGATTTGCCGATGATAGGGATCGAACTCGCTTCATTGAACTGAGGAACTCAGCTTTTAGACAAGTGTATTGGGCTCACCGACCGGTAGAAATAAACAATTGACAAACGCTCGGATGGTAATCAGATGTGACGGCCTGCGTAAAATTGATAAATTGTTTGTTGGAGAAAGAAAATGACGCAGTATCTGTCACATATTGGCGGACACCTGAACCACGCCGTAAGGGAAGGGATAGAGGGAATGAAAGAAGAAAGGAAGAAAGAGGTGCCGCAGTGGAGAACTCCGCAATAATTTCGACCACCTGGGGATCTTTAACGTGCACTGATATCGCACAGCACACGGGCGCCTTTGCGTTTCGCCTCTATCGAAACGCGGCCCCCGCGGTCGGGTTCGAACCCGGGTACTCCGGATCAGCAGCCGAGCGCCCTGATCACTGATCCACCGCGATGGGTACACTGTAAAAAAATTCCGTACCTATAACGTAGACTATGTACGTTTTAAATACAGAACCACGTGTGCTTTCAATGAAACGTAGGGAATGACCGTATATTCAGTCCAGTATTGAAGGAAACGTCCGTGTTCCTCTGTAGTCGTTGCAGGGAAAAATACTAAACATTCAATTTAAGGGATCAAAACTTAACACGACAGGACGGTTGACCCCATCGACTATGTGTTGCACCAAATGCACTAATAACTTGCTTAAAGGCAGCAAAAACAGAAGATGCTTATGATGTGACGCCACTTTTACACGATGAACTGCTGGCCCGCGGACTATAGGCATCACATGACGTCCAATTCTTTATTTGTCTGGTTTACTCTTAGCCAACAATGTCCGCAAACTAGCATGGCGAACGACCGTGAGCATGTCTAATGTGATTAACACAATGATGAGCCGAGGAAGGGTGATAACGCATTACGTTGCTTCAAGGTTGAGTGATTGGTACAAATTGTGAGCAACGTTAAATAACAAAGGCCTTAATTTGCTATAATGTTAAAAGCTGACTTGATGAAAATATTTTTCGCTACATTGCTAGCCACATGATAGAGTAACATTTAATAAAAATGTTACTGCAACATTTGCTTCCTGTGAGAAATGCTGCATAATGAGGTCAACTGTTAGAAAACATTTAGACACAGACAATGGTTGGACAACTTCTCTAAAGTGAAACTGAACACCAGCTGAAAGTACATTGCAAACATGATGAAAGTGCACAATTTGAAAGCCGAATTTCCATCTGCCATTTGGTAAGGAAATAAACAACTGAGTAAACCAAAATCATGGGCAAACAAATCTGTGAATACAGTGCAATGTAGCAGTTACATCTTTGCTACACAACCATTAATCAAAAACACCAACTCCTTCATGGATAACAAAAGCACCGACACAACAACATATTGCTCAATGCAATGTTTAATTTAGTAGGTACCTATTGCCGCCCATTCATGCCTGCTCTTCCTGCAGATAAATGAAACGCCACCAAAAAGCAGCGAGCAGCCATAATTGCTGCAGTGACAAGGAGGATGTGCACCATCGATGCTGTTCCCCCATCCTGAGTAGTAAATAATAGCAGTTTTTTCTGGAAATACTCTGAAAGCACGAATTTTCTATCCATCGTTTACTTAGCTTGCACTGACACGACCCATTGTGTACTCGGTACCTTTGACAAACAAAGGGCCAGCCGATAGGCACACAAGACTGTAGAACCTTGCTAACTTGCAAAAAATCAATGCACAGAAAGAAAAAGCTGACAAAAAAATGAGGAATTCCTTATTTGCACTTTTTATACAATACTAAGAATGTGGCTAAGATATGGCATGAACATTGTTTTTTTCTGTTCACTTAGAAACTTTCCAGCCTGTGCTAGCATATTACTGTGATGTAAATAATGAAGCATGCCAGCACTGTACAATATGCTGTAACACTTATGAAATACTCCCCTTCAAGGCTACCGCATGCCTCTTACATGCGGTAAAGTTTAAATCTGCCAAACTAGCTAGTCTGCAAGATGAGACGCCAAGCCTCTGACATCTGGCGATGTGTACCTCCCATGTAATTAGAGTGATTGGAGATGCTCCTTTTTGATGGCATTTCAGTTGCTGGGTGTGGAAGGACCAGATATGAAGGGCAACAACTAGACACCAACTTTTTAAGCAACATCACAATAAGCAATGTGCCTTAGCTTTCCTTCTGTCCAAAAAGGAGTTTCATTTTCTATGTTCTGTGTACACACAACTGCTTGCATGTGCACATTTTGGCTTGCTGGGAGGTGCTTTCCTCTGTTAAACTACAGTTTTAACTCTGGCCTCAGTCTTCTGCGCCTTCTTAATTTTTTGCTAGCGTTCACCTTAAGTCGCGTACAAACTCACGCAGATCTCCACTTTTCTACGTTTCCAGCTGTCACATCTTCTCTGCCTTCGTCATGTCCACCACTGCATTCAATGCCTTCAAGTCTGCTGTGTATAATCATTTTAATTAATCTGCCTACACATGTATTTATGTTAGTCGCTCTCCTCTCTTCGATGCCAATCGGCCCTGAGAGTAAATAAGTGAAATGGTAGTCTAATCTAGGTCTGAGCAATCACGCATTATGTTGAGTTTATTTTACCACGTTGGCCAGTAGAGAGTGGAAGGAAAAAAAGCTGCTAAGTGGAGCTCGACATGCCTCTCGACCCCTACACTGGAAAGCAGCAGACACCAAGGCATACGTAATCACTAACGACAACAGAACATGACAAGTGTGAAGTAATTCAGTAACGTTCATCGCATTTACCACAGTGCATACTCGCTGCTCAGTAATTTATTACCTCATTAGACATTCTTCAAAGAGAGTGTACAATTATGTGTTTTGTTTGAACATGGCACCACAGTACAATGACAATCATTAACCTTGTGCCAACACAACATAAAATAAACTTCTGCCCAGTAAATGCATTGCTTACAGTGCCACCACGGCACCTGTTTAGAAAATAAGCTCAAAATATTAGTGACATTAAATTTGAGCAGACGGTAATTCCCCTACCCCCTCCCTAAAAAAAAATGAAAAAGGGTGCTCTTCCGACGGTACGTTTGTACGCTGTAATATTTGCGAGTCCAACTACGTGTGAAATTCAGATATAGATAATTAACGCCAAAGCATTCGGTTGAATGCGAGGCGCCAGGGCGCGGGCAAACAGTAATCGTCTTCAGGTATCCGCTGGTGCCACGCCCTGAGGGCCACTGCTCGGCGAATACCATTCATGGCCACGTTCACATCCAACAAGCTTGTCACAAACATCACACAGGTGATGATGCAGCAGCAGTTCATCATTGCTGTTGGCCAGTGCTGAATTTTTTGGCGTGGTAAACGGAATCATCCACCGAAACGCGCATCGACTGTTACTCGCCAGATTCTTGCAGTCCCACGAGGGAGAGCAGCTTTTCCGTCGGCTTCAAGTCTCCTCTTTCGTGCAGGGCCACTGGCATTGTAACGCACATTCTGCATGATCGTTTCACTACGCACCGATGCCGCACGGGACAGCGAGCTGTTGTATGTACACTCCAATGCAGCGTTCCGGCCACACACATACACACACACACACATACTAAAGACACGCAACGCGCAGGACGCACGCAGCGAACACGGAAGAACAAAAACCCATTCCATAGCGCCTGTTCATTCAACTCCACACTGCGCTAACTGCGCACATGTTTCCGACTGCGGGCTCGGCTAGCGCTTCGACTTCGCCATGGCTAGCCATGGCCAAGCTGCGCTGCCGCTGGTGGTAATAACGTTTATGCAACGAAAAGAAAAAACAATATATCAAACGATTCAGGTTGTCAGCTAAAAAAGCTACCGTAAAATTAAATACATCTTATATGTTTTTGCCGTTGTGCGCCTTTGCGACATCAGCGACGTGAGCTTGAGCGCGAATACGCGAATGGCGCTATGAATTTCCCGTGTTTCTCCGTAAATTGCAAATGGCGCGGCTGCGCCGCTAACTTTTAGACATGCTTGCAGAGGTAGTCGGTGCGAACAGTTGGAAGTTCAGTCGACTGGAATTGCTCAAGGAAAGTCAGCGGCACTGCATTTTTATTGTTTCTGTGCATTGCGAGTCACTTTGGCGGCAGCCACTCGGCAACGTCTCCGGTTTGGCGAACTTGTGAGAAGGTGAGCCTTTTGTTCTCAAATTTTGAAAGCGGTTTTTTGCTTGTATTGTAACCCTGCGTCTCGTCGCATGTTATGTTCACGATAACATCAGTACAACGTGCATGCGCTTTCTGTCTCTATTTAGAGTAATATTGGTCGATCAGCGTAAACTTTTGGATTCAATTAAGCACGAACTGTCCATGTTGGTACTGCGTGTCGAATGTGTTTGGAGATGATTCTGAGCGGGAGATGGTGTTCTGATAATTTGTGTACTACCAGATATAGTCTAGACATTTGAAACCATTTATCACACTGAAACAAAGTTGGAAAACTGTTTTGTGTTCATGCATCTGCTGTCCTTAAACGACTTTTCGGCAATCATTCGCATGGCTCCTTTGGATCTGGAAAATTGACTACTGTTGCCAGGGGTGCCTGATAGCAGAGCTCCTGGGGACGCCCAGTGGGTCATTTGTTTGTCCAAGTGCCCAGTACCAAAGGTACCATTCCTGACATTTTTTCCCAGTCCGTTAACCTCATATTCCTTGCAAAGATTACAGTATGTAATCAGGTAGTAAAAAAATTGGTAACTTCTGCATATTTCAGAACAGTTCAGAGAAATGCACATGCAGCATCAGTATTCTCTCGGTAGAATTTCTGAGACCTGGATTCATTTCTTCTAGGACTGTGGCAAGCAGTAGGTCAACTGTACATAAATTTATTTTCCTCTGGTGCAAAGTAAAGAGTGCAAACGTCATAAGACAAGTCTCTAGTCTGTTTCATTCTCACTGCATTTGGCCAAAGCATATATGAAATGCTGTACGTTTTATGCCCTAGTTTCCTTTACTTTGAGCAGTAGATATTGACAGTGAATAGCAAGGCAACTCCACTCGCAGACGGTTTTGCCTTCGGCAGCAAAACAGGGAATACCTTACCCCATGTGTTATCTCAAGAGACTCAAAACTGCGATGGACAGCTGCGTCCACAGCTGCTATCACCTCCCAAGTGCATGCGCTCGTAAGACACATATTAACTCTGGATTGCCATTAACATAGCCTTGCTCATTGCAGTTGCCGATAAACACCTCATAAGTGGTACTGTTATGCACTCTTTTCTTTGGCACTATGTATGAGCTTCTGTTTTCGCGCTTTCTAGAAATAATGCATGCAGTTTTGAACTGCGAAAAGAGAATTTACATTTAACTAGATTGTCATGTCAGTATGTTACAGCCAAATTGTACATTGATGTCAGTGCTGGTGGTTTCTTTTCATTATTTTAGGATAATGTTATAATTTTACCTATAGCAAATAATAGCCCTCACTAATTAGCTGATTTTGTCATGTCCAGTATTCTGATATGCTAAGCCACCAAAGCATGATTCAGAATGTTGTCAGAACTAAAGGCACTGAGTCTTTCGTGTCAGTAAAAAATGTGCTTTATACCCCTGTCACATGGCATTCCTCGAAGGCCTTTCCAGCAAAGGCACCATTTTTCACCAAAGGAGCGAAAGCTTAAAGGAGCAGCGATGCAGCTACACGGTGCAGCCCAAAGGTGAAAGTCGTTCAGGCTTAGCACCCGCTGCTATACTCGAGGTGGCTGAAGTGAGTGTTCTAAAATTAAAGTGGTGTATTCTGTTCATTCGTTGAGCTTTGACAATTTTTTATTCTGATTGCTTCCTTAAAAGTACTGCAACAGCTACTCTCATCAGCAGGAGCAGGTTTTGTACGTGTATTGCCTTGGCCTCCATGGGCGCTCGGTGTTGCCGCAACACTTTCACTGTCTTGAAATTTGAACATAAAACATAAACACCCATACAAAAACCAAAGCCAGACACACCTTTCGTATTTGAAAAAAATGTTTTCAAACATTATTAGCTTATCTATATTTTTATTGCTTTTACTTTTTGACTTTGGATGGTACTGCGATCACAGCTTCTCGAATGCCGCGTCTTCGGGCTCCGAAGGTCTCGGTTGAGCGCCTTCGCCTCCAAGGCCCTTAGCGACAAAGGCGCAACATTTGTACCGGGTAGCTGCACTCCTTACGCCTTTGGATATGATTCTTAAAGACCTTTGCGGTGCCCGTGTGACAGGGGTATTAGTGTGGTATGGCTGCTTGAACACCTGTCCCTGGTATCTCACAAACTGAATAAGGAAGGGAAAAGCCTCAGGGTGCTTGCCGACGTTTCGACAAGAGGACTTGTCTTTGTCTGGCAAAGTGTTCATCATTGGTGGAGTTTAAATAAGGTTTTCACTTCGAGGCGAAAGGCCTGTTGTGTGGGACGAGGGTGCGATATGGGAAGGGCGTTACGATGGGGAGCATGAACCTTGACCAGGCATGATAGCTGCTAAAGAAGATTAACCGGTTGACCTGCAAAACTGTGAAAACAAAAAAGCCCAATTCAGTAGAAACGAATCTCGGGGTATGGAGTGTGGATAGTGGGCTTGAATGGCTTTATGTCCAGCCACAACAGGTGGCTTGGTATGGCTGGCTGCCTTTTCCTGAAAAACTAGGATAAAGGATTTAAGGAGCATGGCAGAATAAAATACCAGGGGGGGTGGGGGGGCAAAATAATTTGAAGTAAAAAGAGAAAATGAAGGCAGGTTCGGAGAAAAGGCAAAAAGAAGGGGGAGGGGGAGGAGTATGGCAGCCAAGGTTCCGAGAAGTGATGTCAGGAGGTGCAGGGCGTAAGGTTAAAGTATAACGATAATTTAAAGAAAGCAGGAAAGGAGGGGGAAATTATGGGTTGGGAAACCTCTGACCATGTGCAAGGCCTTTTCAAATAATTATGCCAATTCCGGAATGTACAGAGCTGGCCACATTTAGTGCAAACATGTGAGCGCATGGCCGCACTCTTTAGAGGTCCACTGTGTGCGGCGCAGCCACTCATCGCTGCAAAATGGCACAAGAGGAGATGCACCTGGATGTGGTGCTTCGTGTCATGTTACACTTCGATGTGTGGCAATGTCAGACACAGTGGCCCAAAGAGCACAGCCATGTGCTCGCGTGTTCGCACTAAGAGTGGACAACCCTGTAATTGATTCTAAGTTTCCTCTGTATATGTTGACCCCAGACGAAAACAAGTTGTCTTGTTGAAACGGCAAGCACCCTGAGATTTTTCCTTCCCTTGTTCACTTTTTGAGTGTCAAGAAACCATCTGCCTACTCTCTCTGTACCATGCACTCCACATCTTGTACGGTTATCTTTGTATGTATACACCAGTGATAAATCATGAAGGAAATCAAGGGATTTGTATTTGTATTGCTTAACACTTACTTTAAAGCTATATCATGAGGGTATAGTTGAAAATGTGCTACGGGGGCTTGGTTGTGTGTCGTGACTGGTTTCTCTTTATCAGGGCTACTTGACAGCCACCATGAAACGCAGGCTTTTGAAAAGTCGTTCCTCATATAAAAGAGCATTTCCACTGTTACAATGGAAATGTTATTTGCTAAAAACTTCAATCATTGCAGTTCAGGGATTGATATTTTTCAAATAACTAACCTGAAGTTCAAAACCTGCAGAAGGAACTATGTAACTTTTTTCCTGCCTTAAAAACCCAGTACTTATTTGCCAGTTTCAGCAAGCAGAGGTCTGTTTCATGGCACATACTTTCCACTACCTTGCATGAAAATTGTGCAGTACAGGCCCACCATAAAACTAGGGGCATAGTATACTGCTTGTATGCAACTACTTTGGCGTTAGACCATGCATAGCATGGTCTTAAAGTTATTCTTTTCATTTGCAACTAATTCATAAAAGGCCTATTCTGGCAAAAGGCATTTAGCAAAATTATCTTCCTCTGAATGCTTCTAAGGATAACTTTAGTTCATTCAGGAAAATATATATTGACAATATCTCTTAAAGGCATGATTGTACATATTAGCTCTTGTTACCTCACAGTATTTAGTTTTGTGCCTCCAGCATCACTGACTTGCATCATATGTTAAATAGAGTAGTAAAAAGCTCGCTGTTTAAACCACAACTCATGATGGGGCTGTGCACTTTTTGTTGTGTTACATGAAATATACTTATGTATGAAACAATTTCTTTCAGCTGCACCTCACATGATTCAAATTCCATCAGAAGAAAGGCTGCAACACAACATTGCTCACTACTGTTGCTTTCCCAGCACATAACATGCCATAACAGCACATAGCAGGTAAGATGTGAACAAAAACAGTGCATGTATATGTTCCACACATGCATTTTGTGTACTACCAACACTATGATATGATTAACTATGTCATGTAAGAGAGAGCACACAAATCATTTTTTGTATATATTGCAGCATGGTTATTTCAAGTTTTAAACTGGCCATTGAAACGACCCATTGTATCACCGCTGGTTACCCGGTGGCACTGGGGATCGAACTCCACACCTACCGCTTGCGAGGCAGATGCTCGGACCACTAGGCCACTCCTGCGGTCCCCCCACTGATGTTGCTTACACCAGGTGCTGTTAAAGCCCCGGTATGTATGTTAAACGCATTTTAGAAAACCATTCACTTCCAAAGTACCATTTCATCTTTATAGCAAAACCACAGTTTGCCTAGCTAGACAAACCTGCTGCATACAAGCCAGCAGAAGGGTTGCACATACATGCTTCGTTAGGAAAACATAAAAATCAAGCAGAGCCTGCCCTTCATGGTGCATTATACCCTGATTTTGAGCAATGATCAAGATAGGCAGATGGTCATTTCATTGAACACTTGCATGATACATTCGTAGAATCGAAAAGACAAGTACTATTGCAAAATCTTCAAACAGTGTTTATTCTCAGAGAAAACATATGAAAAAAGTGTTGGATTAGTTATGGTGCACCTTGTATGGGGAAAGGGGCTCCCACTTTGTGAAAGGCTTAATTTTGGAATAACGACAGCGTTTAAACTAGTTGGGTTACCATGTTTAGATAGTGGATGTGCTCAAAAAGACACTGGAAGTAAGCGCACTGTGTGGAAATCTCTTTCTGTATCCTTGTCTTTTCGAGCGCTTTCATGATCTAAACTTAATTTTGCAAGAGAGCACGGAAAACAAATATTTAAATTCTGATAATTAAGGATAAAAGATCATGTTTCATTGTGTTGCTTAAAGTGTACATTGTATCACTATTGCTGTATTGCAGCACTTCTGTCGTGGCCTTGCATTGCAGCCTCTTGACTTTTGTTTATATAATAGGCAGTCCTTTTTTTCATTCGATTGCAACACTTTAGGAGTTACTACAGAGTTGCGTGGTAGCGAACTCTCAGATTAACGGTTTGCATTATTACGCCCGCATAACTTGCTAAGTGTTTCACTGCAGTCTTGTTACTAGAACAGCCTCTTGAAAGTATTCAGCCTGGTGGTCATTGAGGGTTACTGTTCACATATCAAAATGCCGGATCAGCTGTATACTCTTTACAGCTACCAGAACTATGGTACATTTCATGACATGCTGGCTGAAGAGTGCTGGAGCACCAGACCGGGGATTTGGATGAAACAATTTTCAAATGTGTGCTCGGTATCACGCTGTTTTGTTCCAGTTGTGGAGAGGTTTTCTTTTCATATTTGTTCTGTCAAACATTTAAATTTTGGGCAATATGTTGTTGCCTTTATCTTGTGTTCTCTTTGTTGTTGAGGTTTAGTATTTTTGGCACAAGCACTCCACTCTATTACTTCTCAGTATAATTTAAAATTTGTAGGGCACGTCATGAAGAATAAAACTTCTACTTGAATAATCTGCATGTGTTTATGTTCTCATTGTTGATATAAAAACTTAGTTGAGACAGCTTGTATTTTTGCTCTGGCTAGAATTTTTAGGAGAGCCTCGGTAACATAATCACATGACCAACACAAACTTGGTATTATCGTTTGTGCAATGAAAAACAGTTTTAAAATAGTTATTAACAGCTGTCAGTGTAGGACTGGCCTAAAATGTTTTGTGCTCTATGTAGCTCTTCTCTGAGGCAGGATTAATTCATCTGCACCTGCAGCCTGATACCGCCAAGATACCAATTCTTGGGTGAACTTATGATTTTTTTTTCACTGAACAAACTTGCATCATCTTGAAGCATGGAACTTGAGCTGATTCTTAACAGCTCTAGTGTAGCGAATTTCATTATCCTCATTGCTTAGTTTACATTCACCTCAGGACAATGGCCTTTTCCAGTTTAATTATCTGTGTCTTGCACCAGCTACATGCCACACTATCAGAAATCACCTAATCTTATCTAGTGAGCTTATAATCAGCTATCTCCTGCTATATTTTCCTTAGGGTGAAATTCATTTTGTTGCGATACAATGCACAAGCTGTTTCCTGGCGTGGTGCTCAGCTTATCTGGAATGAAATGCTTGGGAAATGGGTCTCTGATTTCACCTTGAGTAGACGAAATTAACTTGTGCTAAGGCACTCTTTTGCCACAGATGCCCTTGTGTCATGAAAATCCATCAAATTCATTATGTTGCCCTAAGATACCATTGGTGATTCATTCTCTGCATTGTATGCCCTGGCCAAATCCATTTTCTTCTTTTAATTTCTGCCAGAATATTAACAACTTCCTTGTTCATCCCTGTTATGGTTTCACTCGGTCAGTTGTTCTAATAATAATTATAATCACTTTATTGAAAACATATTTTGGGCTAAATGGCATCAAGTTTGCCACTCTGCATAATGATATATATGTTTGGTCTTGTATGTCTTTACTTGTGTGGTAATGTTTATTTTGTGCTCACTGTCTAAACAACCTTATTTGCCTATGATATCCTAAGCCCTTCTATACCTATTTTCCTTCCCCCTGGCTCTTTTTCTTTTCAGTCATTCCTCCTCTTTCCTTTACACCGGCCATTGGTCACAAGGCTGCTGTGGGAACGACAGTCAGCACTGGGCCCTTTTTTGTTCATGGAACCTGCACTGCTGCTATTAGCACATAGTACGTTATCAGTATTTTTGTGATACTGCATTTATTGTTATTTATGAAGTAGTTGGCTAAGGCAATGGTAGCAGTGTTGGATATTGCAATATATTAAGCATATATCTCACTTGCAATATATCAGTGTGTTCACTATTACACTACCCTCTATTTCTTTCAGTTCAGTTATTTGGCTATAGATATATTGTGCTGCTTTCCTAGTTTAGTCCACTCAAACTAAAACTTTGCTCTTTGTGTCACAGGTAGAATCTACAATGATTGCTGCTCTGTGTCTTGTAAGCAGGAGGCAGTGTTCAATGGAGCCATGAACTTTCCTTGGAATTGAAAAGCCTTTGCCGTATTATGCGCTGAACCACGAGTGTGAAGAGGAAAATGTCATGCCTTGGATTTCTGCAGAGGTGAGCCATTGCGGTGAATCCACCAGCGCGAAAGACAGGGATGAGAAAGGAGACAAGACAGGTGCTGACTCGCGACTATAGTTTATTGGCGTGAACAGGGAATATATAAAAAGCCAAGCAATACCATAAACCATGTAGTTACAGATAAGCATACAGGACAACATGAGTCAAAAATCGCCCTCAACATTTCCCTGATCGAGGTAGTCCAACTCATTGTGTGTTAACACGATAGACAAAACACACATTCTTCACGGAGTCATAAGATGTGTCTAGCCTTGATAATCTCCCATTTAACCTCTCTGAATTTACTGCCAAAATGCGTGTTGCCAAAAGGAAAGGGTAGCAGACTTCACATCCCGTGCAGTGTACAGCAGAGTTACCCCAACCACCTAGCCAAGCCCCTACCCTCTTGTGTTCCTGTAGTCTTACATTCATACACCTTCCAGTTGCACCTACGTAAACCAGACTACAAGATAATAATATTTGATACCACATTCATTTTACAAGGTACATATACATTTCACTCTACACGTGTACTTTTCTCGAGCCACATTCACAGAATTATTCTTAAAATTTTACATGCTTTAGACAACGTATTAGGGGCCGAGAAAGCCACTTTTACATCATACCTTCTGGCCACATTTTTCAAATTGTGCGACAATTTATGTACATACGGTAACACAACTGGTCTTTTGGCATCTCACTGTCTGTCTGGCCCCAGCTAGATTGTGCCGGTCGCCGCAAAACTGTCTCAGCTTCTTTAACAATTTATCATATGCTCTTGCAGTAACAAGGTTTGGAAATCCTGCGTTCGTTAACCTTAAAATCTGCTCTTGGAAACTAGTCGTCATGCTGTGAAAGCATAATTTCATCAATTCTGAGCCCGCGCTAGAAAGTGCAATGCTATCTTTCACTAGCTTGGAATGGTCGACATGTAGCCAGGTAGCAGCTTAACACTCGCCAGCACACATGAAGTGTGCTGAACATCAAGGTAAGGTCCAGAAACCACAGCTCTTTTTCTTGGGACATTTGCTCCAAGGTAAACCTGAGATAAAGGCCTTGCTCCTTAAACAACTTGAGAAGATGTACAGGTCCCGAACTATCACAACCTTTATAAAAGACCAGAAAATCATCGACATAGCAAAAGATTTCTCCCCCAGCCCATGCACATTCTAGACAATTATTATATCCACCCTACTCAAGAAAATATTGCTTAGCACAAGGTCAACCTTTGAACCACTACATATTCGAGACTTTAGAACACATACCGCACTGCACTACTCTACAAACATGCTCTTCAAATAAATGCTATTCAATAACATGCTCTTCAGATAAATTTCAGAAAAGGATTCATGCAAAATTATCTCTGGTTATTTGCAAAAGCATCTGTCTACTTCGCATCTTGATCCATTTCTTGTACTCAATTCGCAGTGTGGTTGAGTATCTTAAGAATGACAATCCAGCGGATTGTCTTGTGATTAGTGTCGATGTAGAACTATTTTATTCTATCCCATATGAAGATCTTGTGAAAAGCTTATGAATGTGTATATCGGAGCACAACGATGAGCTCGTGTTTAGGAATGGGTGTGTAACATAAGTCTTTTTTGGCACTTGCCTCCTTTTATTTGAAGTGAGGAGCATGTTTGTGGAGTATGGCAGTGCGGCATATGTTCAAAAGTCTGCTAAATGTATCGATTCGAAGGTTGCCCCTGTGCTAAGCAATATTCTCTTAAGCAGGGTGGAAGGAATGATTGCCAAGAAATTGCATGGGCTGGGGGAAATCTTTCGCTACGTCTATGATTTTCTGGTCTTTTACAAAGGTTGTGATAGTGTGGGACCTGTACATATTGTGAACTTGTTTAAGGAGCAAGGCCTTTGTCTTAAGTTTACCTTGGAGAAAATGTCCCAACAAAAAGAGCTGCGGTTTCTGAACCTTACCTTGATGTTCTGCACACGCCATGTGTGCTAGCGATATTCACCCAGGAGTGTTAAGCAGCTACTTGACTGTTGGTCGAACGATTCTAAGCTAGTGAAAGATAGCATTGCGTCGTCAAGTCTAGGCTCGGTATTGGTGAAGCCATGCTTTTACAGCGTGACAACTGGTTTCCAAGAGAAGATTTTAAGGCTAATGAAAGCATGATTTCCCAACCATGCTATTGCAGAAGCGTGCGATAAATTGTTAAAGCTGAGCATATAAGATTGGGCAAGTTGGTCTGACATGCTAAAGATAAGAATGGCTCAGCATCAAGTAACGAGGACAACAGGAGAGCACACCCACGCACAAGTGCCATCCTTGGAGCGGATGCAGAATCTAAGAGCGTGTACTTGACATTCAGCGTTGGCAGCCAAGGATCGGGCTCGTTCAATCTTTAGCGTTCAAATCCGTGTTTCCTTGACTGTAAACGCTGAATGTCAAGCACGCGCTCTTGGATTTTGTATCTGCTCCAGGGTTGGCACTTGTGT
Organism: Amblyomma americanum; assembly: GCF_052857255.1. Classification (NCBI taxonomy): domain Eukaryota; kingdom Metazoa; phylum Arthropoda; class Arachnida; order Ixodida; family Ixodidae; genus Amblyomma; species Amblyomma americanum. Next base: position 186,841,576 of record NC_135500.1, on the reverse strand, counting down.
GTGGGTGTGCTGTCCTGCTTTCCTCGTTACTTGATGCTGTGCCATTCTTCCCTTTAGCATGTTAAAAGCTGAAACCCCTTCGCAGGGACTGGCATGATCAGGCTGGGGCCAGCCAGTGAGATGCCAAAAGACTGACTGTGTTGTTGCAGATTGTTGCAAAATTTGAAAACTGTGGCCAGAAGGTATGACGTAAAAATGGTGTGTTCGGCCCCTAATAAGTTGTCTACAATCTGTAAAATTGTTAATAATTTTGTGAATTTCGTTAGGGAAAAGCACATGTGTCGAGTGAAACGTGGCAACATATATGTGCCTTGCAACCATTGCATGCATTGCATACCATTATCATGTGGTTGGGTTTATGTTGGTGAAACTGGAATGTGTATCAATGTAAGACTACAGGAGCATGAGAGGTATTTGGATATTGGTAGGGGTTGTAACTTATCTGCATATTACAAGGGATGTGAACGCTGCTAGCCATTCCTTTCGGCAACACGCATTTTGGCACTACGTTCACAGCAGATTAACCAGAAAATTATCGAGGCTAGACACATCTTATGACTCGGTGACGAATGTGTGAGTGTGCTGCCCATAGCGTTAACATGCAGCGGGTTGGACTGTCTAGATGAGAGGAATGTTAAGGGCAATCTTTTACTTATGTTGTGATGTAGCTTATGTGTAATTGTGTAGTTTGTGGCGTGTGGCTTTTCTGTATACTCTCTGTTCACTTCAATAAACTTCAATTGCGAGTCAGTGCCTGTTTTGTTTCTTTTCTCGTCCCTGTCTCGTGCTGATAGATTCAAGTACTTGTAGAGTAGATTCACTGAATTGTGTACTTGCAGAGGCTTGTGAAAAAACGAGAGGAATTTTCTTTCCTTTATGCGGAATGGAAGGTTGAAATTTTTTTACTTAAATTTTTGCAGCATTAAATTCTATTCGGAAAGGTAAAACCCACATTATTGTACATTTTGTGTGCAATGCTGCCGGTGGCTGCATGCAACTGAAAACATTCGTCCAGGTTATCTAGCTAGCGTCCTTCTTCCTTGTGCCACATTTTCTGAAATAATATTTTGTCAGATTTATTTCAATCAGAATTTCTAAGAACATATTGGTGATCACATAATTTGGTGATCACATATGACATAATTCAAAGCGTGATCATTGGTATTTTTTAGTCTGGGGCAGTACAATGAGAAGTACATAGTATATAGTAAAATTAAATATGACCAGTCTAACATAAACAAAACTACTTTTTTTTAAAGGAAAATTTTGCTACCGAAGTGCTGGAGTGACATGGCATTATGAAGACGTGGACAGTGTGCTGTATTCATGATGGCACGAGAACTGGCGTACAGTGCTTCAGGTAACTGGTGAGTACCTTGGTGCTGTGCTTCTGCTAATGTAGCCAAATTATGTTTTTAATCTAAGAGTGTATCTGAAAACTTAAGCAAAAATTGAGTAGTATTTAGATATTCTTGCACCAGATACCACTGTGAGAATTAGTTATTAATGATGTGTCTCACATGTACCCTTGTCTGCTGAATATAGTAGGCATGGCTTTCGAGCTGAGTGCCTCCAACGTATGAAAAAAAAATGGCCACTGGGCCGCTCCACAACGCGTGGAGCAGCCCAGTGTAGCACATTCAGGCTTCATGGAGTGGAGAATGAAGGCAGTAAATAATTTAAGAGTAGAAAACACAGCACAAACCACAGGACCAGGAAACTGACAGGACACACCGACCCTGATGACACTCTTTGCATGAAGGGTGTTATAAAGTTGCCTGTCATGTAGAGCAAGATGGAGGTCGCACAGGGCGGGTGTTAAATATGAGTTGATGCAGACACCTGTCATTACGTAGTACTCACTGTAGAACTCGAGCAAGAAGCAAAGGTAACAGCTGAGCATGGCCACTCTTGTGCTTTCCTCCGCAAGCAATCTAGAATTGCACTTAGAAATCTTTTATGCTTTCTCTTGACATATACATCATTGCTGCATGTGGCGAGGAAAAGTACATACCCTTGATGTCAAGTGACAGTGAACTCACAGGGCTGGTAACAGCTCACTGAGGTGTTGTGGTATATCTACAGGGCACCTCATGAGAACAAAGAGCCCTTGAAGGAATTCTCTCAGTTTGTTGCCACATGGACCTCTTCGTAATCAATGACTCTAAAAGGCAAGCCTTCCTTTAGTGTCACAAAAAAAGGCCTAGGACATGGGTCTTTTTGCTTCTCCATTAGTGCCAAAATGTTTGCTAGTGAGATCTTTCGCAGATATATAATTATTTCACAAAATGTCAAGAAGGAGACTGAAGCTGCACCAAGCAGTACCAGTAAAAAACTTATCACAGCTGTTCAAAAAGCAGAAAGACTCATGCCTTCATCCTTATTTTGCATCAGACACATGAGGACACTTCGTCTTTCTGGGTCATCATTTTAAAAAGGTTCACATGGCAACGGCCTTTGGTTAAATTTCTGCCAAGAGCCCTTTTTTGAAACTTGAGCATCCGTTCCTTGTGAGGAACACTGCAGAGATATTGGAATGCCATAATAAAAAGCGTCATAATCTGTCGCAACGGGCATGCCCGGGGACTTTCACTTCGTCTTGTCTTGCCTATAACAAATTGGATGGACGATAAATTCGGCAAGCGTCTCCCACCTTTTTCAGATGTTACCAATGTTCCTTGCTCGCTAAGTTGTGCATTTAGTACTATGTACAGAAAGGCACCTGCATTGAATTGCATCTGGCCCCCATCCTGAGCTACTTTCTATTTGCACAAAATGATAAGCAACTGTAAAGACTTTCATGCGCACAGTGCCGCCCGGGAAAGCGCATTTTGTCTGCTTCTTTCTGGACCTGTGGTTTTTACTGTTTACTGTTATGAGAAATGAATTTTGGGCAATAAATTATAACGGGTTGGTTCTCGGTGAATGGCTTTTGAAAGCTTCTACGAAAGCCGATTGTTCAATAGCGGATGGTTGAAATGTATTTGTGAAATTTATATTTGGTGTTGTGTGACCACTAAATGAGGATTTTTTTTATGCTTTTCAGATGGATCCGACAGCAATGTGCAGATGTACAATGTGTGTAGTTTGCCATGAAAATAAAACGTATGTACTTGTACTCACCCAAACACTTACCACTCTTTCATTCTAAGCTGCATTCTTTGTACGTATGCACTACATAATATGCGTAAAGGAAAGCCTTGTACATAATACGTATTTCTTCGGCACCTGGACGGCTATATCTGCAGTGAACATTGCGGGCAGAAGCTATACGAAGACGCATGTTCATGTACTACAGAAAGTACATAATTACAATACAGATAATTTCCGCTCTAAATGAAATGACTTCCGAGTAAACGGAGGACGTATGCATACACATTGCGGAAACTTCAATAAGAACAAAACATAAGCATTCGTTGTGAAAAAACGATTTCGGTCTCGTGCATAGCATGCCGTAACTTTCCGTTACCAAGAATGTGACAGTCGTCATACGGAGTCTCTGTTTCTGACATTTAGTCCGTACCTCATGTTGCGGAAAACCCTCCGGCAACGCATTACCAGCGGGTTTCTCTGTACTGCGGAGCATTTTTTTTTACAGTGTAAGCAGATGCGTGTTTAGGGTGCTGCTCTTCTATTTTGATGTTCTTCCCTTTCCCTTTTTGGCTTACGAATAGCCCTTTTCCCAAACCGAATCAAATACGAATAGTGTAGCTAAAAACCGAATCGAATACGAATCGGAATATTTTGAGGATTATTCGCTACTTGTGCGAATGTTCAGTGAGCAATCGTGAGAAACAGCGAAGTGCTGCTGCTGTGCTGCAGTGGTTGTCAGGAAGAATGACAAGGAAAGTGCACGGGCCTGCCCACTGGCTCAAGCTGAGCCACAATCGCTGCCACGTGCTGAAAGTAGGAGAGCTGAAAGATAGGAGGGCAAAGATTGTACGAAAAGACGCGCGCTATATGTCCCGGGCCGATCCCGGAGGCAGTGCAACACAGGGCCAACCCGTGCCGGAGTGCTTCAACCACTCCGACATATTTCCAAAAATAAGTTTAATATCTTGGGTCCAAATGGAACCTGTATCAGATATTAAATCAGATAATAAGATACCTGATTTCGCAGTTATAGCTGTATCTGTTAAGAGGCGCAGCACTGATCTCCATTTGGGACGTCGCAAAACGAATTCAGTGCATTAACTTTATAATTTGCATGTTATATGCGCAGACGAAAAATGCCTTTTGCTGTTGATTATGGAAGGTTATTAATAAACTAGTGCCCTATGTCAGTGCATGAGTCGGGAGAGAGCTTCGAAAGAGGCATGGCCTCCGAGGTCAGGCATGAAGGCCGGGTTGCTGAACCTTCCTCGGACCTGCCGCGTCGTCAAATCTCTGAGGCCATGTATGAGTATGATGAACACCGTCACGCGAATGGACCGCACCGCGGCGTTGAAACCTCCATCCCCAGCATACCGATCGCGGCAGCGTGGTACCCGACGCGTATGGTCCCTGTTTTTGGAATAGTCGTGGAAGAAAAACACGGCAGGTTTTATTCGAACTTTGCTCCAAATGTTCGAAAAATATTCGAACACTAGGGGGTTATATTCGATTCGTTTCCAATAATTTTGAACGCAAACCATTTGATTCGTTCGAATAATCCAATACGTGGATATTCAATACGGTATTCGAAATTTCCGAACATTCGCATACCCCTACTTTTTCCGCATTCAATTTTCTTTAGGATGCTGCAATTAATTTTGCTTTTATGGTTTGTTAATGATTTTGTGCCTTACATTTGCTGCATTTACACTCCGGCTTGCTTTGGCTGGCTTCCTGGCTTCCTAAGGATTTTTGTAATGAATTTACATTTGTTGCATTATCATACACATTTTGCCTTGGGGCGCCACGTTGGATCAGCCGACGACGCGTGCTCGCTTTCCACGCTGCTTTCCCCCTCTGCATGCTCGCCGCTCGCGCATCGCTGCTCTTGCTTATTGGCCTCAGACGATTTTCCCTCTTGCCACTTAAGGGGGTGGGGGGGGGGGGGGGTGAAGGCCTTCTGGAGGGTGAACATGGACAAAGAGTGGAGCTGGGTGGGTGGTGGGCTCCAGGGTGGTGGCAGCCACGTCTTGAGGGTGGAGGCTTCACTCCATTGCTGTCACACGCCGAAGCCGGGATTTTGCATGCAGAGGGCACTACTGAACGCTGCTGTCGCAGTAAAATGTATGCAAGTGTAATGACGTCATTTGCATTTATTTTTAGCGCGCTACAAATTTCTGAACTTGATACTTTTATAAATCTCAGCCCATTAAAGCACCAAATAGTTCATGTCAACTAACCTCGGCACACACTTGTCAAATTATAACACTGCTGTTCGCGCTGGGCGAGTCCTACCTGAGGATTTCAATCAGGGCCGGGTTTAAGGTGCAGACTTCAACACCGACCCTTTTTACCCCTTAATAAAATATATTTGCTACTGAGAAAGCGCACTGACCCCCTTAATTTCCGCGAATGAAGTTCATAAAATGCATGTGCAATGAGAGCCCTTACTATTAATTGCTCCCTCCAAGAGTTGCCCCCAAGCGTGCCCTGAGGTTGTATTTGATAAGGATTCTTTTCCCATTCCATTATTTTCTGGCTCATTACCTTTCGTTCTCCCCGCCTTTGATAACATAACTGGACATTGGTGGCTAGCTATCAATAGTGACGTTACATGAGGCAACTGCCAGTTATAAAAGAGCAAAAAGAATGAATTGAGGAATCAATCGTACAAACTACAGTCCCTGGTTTTATATTCTTCCTTTCGACAAGCAGCGGATTTTTTAATCCTCTCACGTTGCCCGGAATGACCTGACGGTTGCATTAGCAGTGTTTTCTCAGAAACGGCTTGCACATTGTGAAAGTAAGAAGGGGCGGGGGGAGGGGGGGGGGGGGTTGAAACCAATTAAATATTTCGGCCTTGTTATTTATGCCACTTAACTGATAACGCTAGGACGTTTCCATGCTGCTCAAGAACACCAGAGTCAATCCCGTAGCACAGAAGATGCAAACGGTGGCATCATCAGTAAATAGTTCGGTCCGTGCTGTAGGGGTCGTTATGCGATAGCCAAGATTAGGGAAATTGTGACATCATCTTTTCCAGCCAGGCTACCCATGCTACTGGAACAAGGCGTCTCCTAATGATCTGCAATTAGCCGTACCTTGATCCAGGCGCGACAACCCTCTCCGGGTCCATTTCCGGTTATTATATACATCAGTGCTGATAATTTAATAATGGAAGAAGTGATACAGGCTGTTATACAAGGTATGTAGCGGCTTAATTGGCATTTTGAAACGCGAATTAAAAACGGCAACGATACATCAGGAGTGCATTTATAGCATTTTTTTTTTCAAACCTTGCATGAGCGGTTGTGATGTATCAGTGAGATTTTGAGATTAAAGTGACGTGCGCCTGTTACTATTTTCTGTAGTGAAGAGCGAATTGTGTTTCAGAGTATCGTACTCAGCGATATATGTTTACGAATGAATAAACCTGGCGCTGCGAGCCGGTCAAGGATTAGCAAGAATATGAACCATATTTAATATAGCGCACAGCTTTCATAGGTCTACTGCATGCAGCCGAGGGCTTGGGGAGCCAACACAATAAATACATTCAGCTTCAGGCTCGAAGTTCTTCGGGGAACACCAGTGCTGAGAGCTAGTGGCAAAGGAGGAGATTAAACCGTTAAAGAGCTCTACTGCAAAAATAGTACAAAAAGCAATAAAAATAAAAATACAATTTTAATATAACTCCTTCTCTATCGGGCGAGCAGAGATAACTCCGTCTAAAAGCGCAATCTCAAATAGTGGTCACATATATGAAGTTTCGCCCGAGAAGACAAAGCAGAGGCAATTTCGCTTGGAGTAAGTCATACGTAAGGAAAAACGACAGAAGCGAAAGTGACAGAGGGAGAAAAAAAAGCAAAAAAAGAAAGGAAATAAGGATCAAGAAAAGGAAGAACATGCGAGGAGTCCCCGTCAAACGACACAGGCGTCGCTGGGGAAGCAGTGAATCATCAATGCACAACGGCTCCGTTCAAGCGAATGAAAATTCGCTGATTCGCGAAATATGGGATCTCCCGGGTGAACCTTGGCTCCCACTCGGAGTTCGCTGTTTATTGGCTGTGAAGAGGGGGCGGTACCTAGCTAAAAAGAAGAGTACAAACCGGGCGGAGGAAGATAAGGAGGCAAGTGTCTCGCGATCGCCATTCGATAGGGAAACGAATAAAGCAGCTGATATAGAAGAAGCCAAGCTATAGTGCAACGAAGCCAGGAGGAAAAGGCCGAGAAAAATAAGCGAATACAAGAAGAAGAAAGGAAGCCCTCTTTCGCCGCGCGTGCAGTTTCCTTTGTTCTCTGATGCCGTCGAGCGTAATCGAAGGAAAAGGCGAGCCCGCCAGGGAAGCCAGACTCGGAATCGGGAGGGAAAAGATGGGATGAGGGAAGCCTATGAGGGGAGAACGGTGTTGTGCAGGCGGGATGCAGGGAGTCTGTCCATTTACTCTTGCTTTACTGTCTGACGCCCTCGCCCTTTCGTACGCTTCTGAGGCTTATAGTTTCTTGCAAACCAAACGCGCCTTTTTTTACGCGGGATCGGCGGCTTAGGGCCACCGCGGAATTCGCGCTCGAGCGAAGCTCGGGGCCTTTTGCTGCTGCAGCCGCGTCCCGCGACCGCGTCGCTGCCGTCCCTACTCGTTTTTACGACTTGCTGGGCATTGCTGAGATGGCACGCCGGTTCAAGATTACGGACCGCTGGTGTTCGACGGGGGCTTCGAGGCTAACGAAGGCGAAAAACGAAGGTTCTCTCGGCGGCCTCGTTCCCCTGGCGGGTCAAGTTGGCCCATTTTCGCTTAGCTCGGCTTCTCGGGACAAAAAACAAAAACAAAAAAGGCCTTGCTGCAAGAAGAGCAACAAGAAGAACAAGAAGCGTAGCTAAACAAAGATGGGAACAGAAAGTGGGTGCGTTGGCTGTGCCCTCCACAACCCTCTCCTCCTTTCGCCTTTATCTGCGCCGCCGGCTCTGATTAGATGTGAAGTCTCGCGCGACACTGCACCACGGGTCGCCGGGAGCTGGTGGCCTGGCTCGTCTACTTCTCTTGCGTCTTCTGTGTTTCTCTCCGAAGTGGGTGCGCGTAATTTATTATCGACCGATCGATAAGTCGCGCCGTAGGTCGATACAGCGGTCACTGAGTTACTACGTCACTCGGAGACCCCGGCACCCCGGCGGCCTTTGCCAAGGGGGCGGGGAAGGCACCGCTGCCAGGGAACGCTGAACCACGCGCTGCAGAGGCGCATCACGTTGACGTCGCACTTGGTGGATTGTTGGCAAAATGGCAATGTGGGGCTGAAGATAAGGAAATGCTTACAGCTTCTTTGGGAGAAAAGTGCACAAGACTCTTCTTCCGTTTGTGCGTGTTGTGATTCGGCGGCGCCTTTGTTGCCAGCTATGATTATTGGGCTCTCATCTCATTGGCAGTTGTGATTGTCCACTGTCAGTGCGCTACTAGCCGCTCACAACAACGCAAAAACCATTTGGAAACAGACTGTCTGTACGCAGTCATGCGAACAGCCCTGTGAATCTGTATTTTGACCTTTATTCGTCCAAGACAAACAACGATATGCCTTCATGACGACTGATTTGAGGTAGCGTAACAGGTTCTGCTAGTATTACTGCTGACACTACTAGCGCAATTGTTACTAATACCTTAGAACTGTAGTGCTACCATTAGCCTATTGCCCATATCACTGCTGATATTAGTGCTACTGCTGCTCGACTACTACTACTGTTGTCGCTGCTACTATTACCACCACAGCTGCCGCTACAATCACTACTGCTGCTGCTATTACCTGCTGGTGATCCTAATTTCTACTGCCTGCGGATACCTGCTGCTGGTGTCGCTAGTCCTGCTGGTGCTGCTATCTGCTGCCGCTAATGCTGCCCGCTGCTGCTGCTGCTGCTCACTGCCGCTGCTTGCTCCTCCCTACTTGTCACTGCTGGTGCTTCTGTTTGCTGCTGGTGGCTGGTGCTGCTATTTTCTGCTGATACCTGCTGTTTGTTTGTTGCTGCTGCTGTTTGCTGCTGGCAGCTGGTGCTGCTATTTGCTGCTGATAACTGCTGTTGTTCATTGCTGATGCTGCTGCCGCTGCTGTTTTTTATTGCTGCTCCTGCTGCTATTTGTTGCTGGTACCTTCTGTTGTTTGTTGCTTCTGCTGCTGGTGATGCTGTTCACTTGTTCCTGTTTGCTGCTGTTTTTGCTGCCTGCCTGCTGCTGCTTGTGGGTGCTGCTGAATTTTGCTGCTACCTGCAGCTCTCTTATGGAAATGCTACTGCTTCCCGCTGCTGTCTGCTATGCTATTGCTGTCTGTTGCTGCTGTTGCTGTTTTTTGGTGCTGCGGCTTTTCTTACTGTTTGCTGCTGCTTTTTCTACTGCCTTCGGCTGTTTGGGAGTGCTTCTGATCCCTGCTGTTGTTTGTCGCCATCTGCTGTCTTCTGTGCTGTTGCTGTTGGTGCTGCTGCAATTGCTATCTGCTCCTGCTGCTGCTGCTGCTGAATGCTGGTGCTGCTGTTTGGTACTGCTACTTCTTCTTGTGGCTGTTTTCTGGTGGTGCTACAGCTGCCTGCTGGTGCCGGTGTGTGCTGCTATTTGTTGCTGCGGCTGCCTGATGCTGTTTTATCGCTGCCTGTTACTGTTTGCTGCTACGGCTGTTTGCTGCTACGGCTGTTTGTTGCCGCTCCTGTTTGCTGTTGATTGTTGATGTTTTCTGTTGTGCGCTGCTGCTTGCTACCCCGTTGTGTTTTAGGCGGTGTGGGCTGGGCATTATTACTTGTATTTCTTTTTAACTGCCAGAACTAATTTATGTCACTGTTTGCTGCTTCCACTTCTGCTACTGTTTCATTGTGCTGCTGTTTACTGCGCTATTTTCCTGCTGCTATTTAATGCTGCTGTTTGGTGCCTCGTGCTACTGCTCCTGCTACTTCTACTACTGACCTGGGTAAGATGGATACTTATCCTCCTGCCTACGCTACCATGTACGCAGCGTGCGCCTATAAAGACATCCGCGCTTCTTACGGTTGTGCGCTTAAACTTGTATTTGGATTTCTGTCCACGCTGGTATTGTAGTCCATGGAGTGCGGGCAGCTAAGTGTTATCGCGAAAATCTGGTGTGCAACGCCTGAAATTCTTTTCTGTATTGCAAAAGAAAGAAAAAGGAGGAGAGCAGTGTTAGATAGTTTTCCCTCCCCTCCCCTTACCTCCGCCAACCGAAGAGGCATCTGCTGGCCGAACTAATGGTTTGCCCAAAACGTTCTGCCTCTATGCTCACATATCCAAAATTTCGATTTGATCCAATGATTACACATGCGATAATACGATGTGTTTCTACCTATTTTCTAGCAGCCGCGATGAATCCGGAACGGAACACGCGCATATGAAAATCCATTGTGAGGATTTTCGAACTGAGCTAAGCCAAGCCTCAAACTTCGTGGCATAATGAATCGTGGCAGTAGCTTCAGTCGACACAAGGAGCATAAAGAATTCGGCACCTTTGCACGGCGGATCTAAACATAAATGCAGTGAGTTGGTGTTTTACAAATGATAAGAATTTGAACACCTGCGCGAGCACCACTGACATATTCTTTTTAACACTTTCAAAATTTCTACAATCCACGGAGCCCATTTCCTTCATAAAGGCCGTGTTTAAATTCTTCGCTTGTCAGTGTTCGCTTAGCGAAAGAGCATTGAATTTTTTTATGCTGGAGGTCTGTTCCTGCTGATGGCCTATGAGTGTATATGAGGGGCAAGTTCCCAAATATATAAAAGTTCGAGCATAACAACTCATCAGTGTAGCCGCCGTACTGTTATAATAGCTGATAAACTCAGAAAATTAGTCGAACTAAGGAAAAAGCATTAGACTATCCAACAAGATACTGCGAGGAATGGATAGTGACGGCACTTCGACTGAACCTAGGAAAAGAATGCCTTCACTACTCTCTTTCGTTTTTTCTCAACAGTTATGTTCTCCTTATTTTTGAACTGTTTTCCTGTTCGCGCCGAGAACTTCACACCATGTATTTAAATAACATGGCTTAAGTTTACTTATGTGTACATATTGCTGTTTTATATGTTCTTTGGTGATTCCTTGGGGCATTTGCCTTCATTTTAAAATTGCGTAACTTTCAGTACTGCCTCCCTGCTGACTATTAGGTCTGTAGACATGTCAAGCTGCTCATTAACAGCTTTTTTTCAAAACCTATCCAGGTGCATTGTAAGATGGGGTATGAATTAAATGAATTGAATTAAAACCTACGACAAGATGAAGAAGTCAATAGGGCGTATAAGGCTAAGGAAATATTAGAAACAGGACAGCCGTTGGAAGCCACGCGCGAGCGAAAACTACAAGTTACGCGCGGCGGACGAAAACTACAAGTTAGCAATGCAAAAGCTAAAAGCAGAGTAAGAGCAGGCATTTAACGATGCTGATTGTCACTGTGTGGCGGAGCGGACAGACGAGCGCTTCGGCCCGAGTGAATGGCTCTCCGCAAAAGATTCCGAAGGCGTGCTTTTTCTGTGAGGCGTGCAGCGCGTCGCTCAACAAAGGCCTCCATCGATCAGCGCCGATACGTCCCAGGAGGATGGACACGAAGGGGGCGCAAGAGGAATAACAGACCGATTGTCTCTTGGGGGCCGGCGCCAATCCGAGACACGAAGGGTCGCCATCTTCGTTCGTTTGATTCCTAGGGAGGAAAATAAGGGCATGACTGGACAGAAGGCTCTGCGATTGACCTAATGAACCTTTAAATATAAGAGGTCTAGTAGAGGGGCTTGGCGAGCCGAGCTCGGCGCACTGGCTACGGCGTCATTATTGATTTTCTTGCTTCATGACTCTGCGGCAAACGAGGGGATTATTTAATTTCGCTTTTGGCTTGGCGTGCTCGCCATTATCTTTATTAAACAATAAGAACATGGCGCTTGGAGTTTTTGGTTGGTGCAGATTGTCGCGTTGCCCCAGCGTATTGGAAAGATGGCAACTGCGCCGCTATCTTTATCTCGCGTGTTACTGTCAGACTTGTTCTTGCCGCATGTTTTTGTTTGCGAACATGAATACCTGCTTGGGAAGGACGTCTATGTTCACTGATTAACTTGAGACACCACACATTATTCCACGGCCCACTCTCTGAATGAGATCGTCTTAAGTTTGTGTCGCTCATAAGTTCTGCTGCTTCGTTTCCTTTTGCGAACATATTTTTTCTAATGCGAAAGCACCATTCCAATGGGTAAACCGCGGGTAAGATCTTTGGACGTTTGTGGGTTTGTGCCAATTGAAAGAAAGAAATAAATGAAATAAATATCCACGACTGGGATTCGAACACACGGCGGTTCGAACAGATGAGCTTCGCTGCACGAGAGCACTAGGCTATCGCCTAAGCTGATCACGCCTCGTGTTAAATTGCAACACACTCTCGCACTGCGCATTGCACATTGTCTTGTACATCAAACAGTAATGCTATGAAACTAATATTCGCGCTTTGAGCTATGCGGCAGTAGTGACAGAGAGATGTGCGCTGCATGCGTTGGCGAGGACAACGTTGTGACGGAAACACTGCACGAGAGCAATACGCGCTGGTATTGGTAACACTGGTGCACAAACGCGGCACTGAAGCATTGCCCCGCCGCGGTGGCTCAGTGGTTAGGGCGCTCGAGTACTGATCCGGAGTTTCCGGGTTGGAACCCGACCGCGGCGGCTGTGGTTTTGTGGAGGAAAAACGCTAAGGCGCCCGTGTGCTGTGCGATGTCAGTGCACGTTAAAGATCCCCAGGTGGTCGAAATTATTCCGGAGCCCTCCACTACGGCACCTCTTCCTTTCTCCTTTCACTCCCTCCTTCATCTCTTCCCCGCCGGCGTGGTTCAGGTGTCCAACGATATATGAGACAGATACTGCGCCATTTCCTTTCCCCCAAAACCTATTATTATTATTATTAAGCATTGGCCGCTGGCGTACATTGGGTAAATTGGCATTGAAGATTAAGAATTTGAAGGCTGCCTGGGTGAGTGGACACCTCAATCGCGCTTTTAGGAACTCTACGGTGGCGTGCACCTGCAAAATACTCTGCGTTCACACAATATTTCGTGCTTGGCAATGCTAAACCGTCCACCTTTTTTTTTTTTCATATAAACACTCGCTATGTGTCCTATCACGTAGCGCTCGTGCTATTATCCTTTTTCCGATGCCGGTGCCCATTTATTACGCCGCTCTTTACACATTCCCACAGGATGCTCCTACTGGATAGTCGCTCCCCCTTTTCAAGGAACCTCTCTACTTACATTTTTATGCCTCAACTTTGGACCCATACTATACGACTGCGATTGTCGCACGTTTGGAATGAATTGGAAAGGTGAGTGCCCTATGCAGTGGCCAACGAACCTGATTTATTTGGGCCGCCACGGGTTCGAAACCCACTCGGAGCCTTAAAGTGTTCTGCGTAGCAGCGCCCGTCCCGTGTACTTCTTTCTATGTCGTTGTCGTTGATGTAGCGCTGAAAAACTTCTTGAAGAAACCGTGCTTCACCAACTAGCCCCAGAACGTATTTTGTTAAGATAGCTAAAACGTTCTGATGCTGAATACAAATGCGAAAACGCCCGTGTGCATAGATTTGGGCGTGCCTTGAACGACCCCAGGCGGTCGAAATCAATCTGAAGCCTTCCTCTACGACATTCCTTAGTATCGAGGGTGCAGTTCTGGGGCATGCATTTTGAAGTATTTTGGTTTACTTGTCCGCATTCAAGTTGGATGTGTGCGGTGGAGCGATTGCCTATCTTTCAACCTTACCCACGCACTCGCCCCTTTCTCAGTATAGTCGCTATACCCGGGCAGACTTGTAGAGGCCACAGTCCTTCAGTCATACTATTAGTGAAACTGCCAATAAAGATGTGGCCATGTCCCTCGGCCAGTTTCCTGTGTATAGTAGCTGGTTTCACCGCTGATGAAATGCGCAGTTACCTGTCGGTAAGCCTTGCATGATTACTTTTCAGTTTATTGAGCAGTTGTGAGTAGTTCGTTTGAATGCCCCAGGGGGCGTGATAATCAACTAACAGCCGAGCTTTTGTCTTAGTCCGAAATTTCGATGCATGCACACAAGATGGTTTCACAACAGCTATGAGCAAAGCGTTGTGGTAAAAGCTAAATGTGACTTAAGCTAAACAGCAGCCGTATACGGTGTTAGCCGGTTAGAGCGTTAACTAGCCGGCACGTTAGATTGGGTGCTCGCGGGCCAGTCAAGAACCTTGCGTGCGAATAGATCGAAGTGTGGCGTCTTCGATCAGCTAACGTTTCTAGTGGTCCGCCGTTTCCGGAGGGCTGCATGGTTTCTGCGTGCGAGATAGTGCGGGAACTTCTCCTAACTAGCTCTTGGCCTCACTCACTGTGTGTCCTTTTTTTTTTCTGCTTGCCGCAAACACGGAATTCTTCTGGGGCCCATCTTCACTTCCGGGATACGCCGGATCACCGGGGCAAGGTTTTTCATGTTTTTATTTTGTTTTCCGCACCACATTTTTTTTTCTGTTTCGTTCATTTCCTGGCGCGCTTTCAGGCGTGCGTGTATTTCACTCGGAACACGGCCTCCTCGTGCGCTCTTCTTTTTTACGCTTATGTTTACTTGGTAGCGTTCCTCCGTGTCGTGTCGGGCGCTCTTTATTCGTCTGACCGCTTCTCTTCCCAATTTCACGTGCGTGCCGCCTCGGCCGTAACGGGATCTTTGCTCGTCTCGTAAGCGGCTTCCGAAACCGAGAAAGCGGCTTTCGCGTGCTCGCCGCCGGGGCCGAAGCGAAGCGCGAAGCACGTTTCCCTCTCTCTTTCACCCTCGCCTCGCCTTCGCTCCTTCACTCGGCACGCTCCTTGAAATCGAGGCTCCCGGAGCCGCTTCTAGAAGCCGCCTGCTAGCCGCAATGCCTTCGCTGCCTCTCTCTTACTTTCACGCTCCATTTTTCCCTCGCCCTCACACGCGGAATTAGCGGCGCGTAAACGAGAAATAACATTAGGCACTCACCCTCCTCTCCTCAACGACTCGCTGCTCTCCGACTCGCTTCTCTTCCTCCCGGAGCAGAAAGAGCCTGCTTTCCTGGTGGCGGAGGCGGAGACGACTCTCGGCGCACGGTCAGAACTTGCCGTTTAGAAGTGCTGGTGGAGGAAGGAAGGAATGGATTGCGGGGATCGGTGTGTGTAGGAGGGGGGGTACAGAACTAACGGCCGCGTTCACCGAATGTCGAGGAAGGATTTCCGGAAAGACCGCGCTTGTGTGCTTTTCGTCACGGGGCGCTCAGTCGGATCCTGCGAGGCGCAAGCAACGAACCCGCTACGATACATGCATCGCGCCTTCCATTGGTGGCGCTGTCGTCGGCCGTGCTCTCTCTCTCTCTGATGCAGCGGCACTCAGATCGTTCCGAGAACTCTGAGCGTGAGTTTGGGCTACAGTTTGCTCGCTTCGTAGCTTCGCGAATCGCTTTGAATTCCTCGAGGGGAGAGACAGTCTGATCTGCGTTCAACAAGAGTGAAAGCGTTAACACAAAGTGAGCAAGATGGTTATAAGAATTTTTGAAGAGAGATGTGATGTGGAGAATGAAGTGTCCCACTACTTTCGCGTCCTGCCCTGGAGACATTCTTTACGGTTGCGTATGGAATTGTGGTGTACCGCATGACAAGAAACCACGGTTAACCAATTCATTTTGCTGGTTAACATTATTTTCTTAATAAAATCTTCCTCGGGAATTGCTCAGTCGCTAATCCCTGCGTCTCCTACGAACCGCCCCCTCAGCTAAGCTAATCTATGAAGTACTTGTATTTGGGCGTGTTGGTTCATATCTTTTCAGGTGGACACAGGGGCGCAACAAAAACACACGGACATAGAAGTAGACAGGGACGAGCGCTTACTATCAACAGGCTTTATTTGACGTAGACCGTTAATATACTTTCGCCTACCCAAGCGCCACTGTGCGCTTGGGTAGGCGCTCGTCCCTGTCTACTTCTATGTCCGTGTGTTTTTGTTGCGCCCCTGTGTCCACCTGAAAAGCTAATCTATTTAGCGCTTGACCGTTACAATAAGGAAAGAACTGCGTTTTTCGGAACTCCATTATTAATACATCTTTTACATGTTGCCCCCGATTCCGAGCAGTGTGCACAATGTTTATTGATGATTGTTACTCCTTTCACGCAAGCAGCATTGAACTAGTCCTGAAATTAATCTTCCATCCCTTGAATCAAACCATAAAACAAGACAGTGTCATGCTCACAAATTTTACCCTACCGCACGTAAAATCTCTCTCATGTAGCTCGCTTAACGTGTTATATACCACCTTATACTCATTCTAAAGCTGTTCACTCTGCATCTCAACAATGCACCAAAAAGATTAATTTTACTCTTAGCAAAACTTTAACTAATCTTTCAGCTGACTCCCTGCAGTACTTCGATCTTGCGTGTACTCCAAGCGTTGACCGAACAACTCCTTAAGGAATTCATCGATGTGCACGACGCTTCCCCTCGATAGACACCCCAGTACATTTAATTTGCGATTAAATAAATATGTATACAAGCAAACAAATAAAGCGAAACACAAGATGACGAACAAACGATTCCTTCTCTGATCCATAGTTTTTCCATTCTACTATTGTTTATTGTTCCTTGCGACATTATTGGGGACAGTCGCCGGCTGCACTTTCTAGCGCTGATTTAGCGAGTCAATGGAAAGGAGGCAATAGAATGGACCGAAAAAGAAAGGTGCAATATACGCCCCCTAGTAGTTGACTACCTCATTTGTCTTTTCTATGCACTGGCACGCTGAGATTCACGACATGTTTCTAAATTCACTGCCTGGGGCATGTCTAAGTTGAGCTTCGGTTGAGCTGTACATTTCGATGCGCTCTTAATGCCTAGGCCTCACAACATGGGCTTTTGTTTGCCGAGACAGGAAAAAAAAAAGAAGAAATTAGATGTAAGAGAAACATCTCAGTCTGAAATAGTGCACTAGAGTTCATAATTCTCGTGCTTTTTTATTTAGCGGTTGCTGCGCTGATGTCTTCTAGACTGTCTGGCAGCTTGACAGTAGCGTGGATCAGGTCGGCAGCACGAGTAGCGGAAGGTATAAGGTCAATGCAGTGGAAAGGTCTATTGAGTTCGAGCCTACTGCGAAAAGTCTTTTGCGTTAGAGACAGTCTTGAATTTGTGCACATTCAGCACCTGAACGCACTGCTGAGGTCACCACCCAAGTTTTGGACGAAACCTAGTGAACGAGCCATCGCGATGCGACAACGTAAGGTACAAAAGTTAATTTCGCGGTGCGGTTAATTGGTGCGGGTGGACCGATCGATGTTGGCAATCGAAGTTCGATGGTGTTGATCTTGACGTCTCCTGGTGGTGCGGTGATCCGGCGACAGGTTACGGAACAGACTGGACAACTTCTTCGGGACACTATGTACATTTATTACATGTGGCTCGTCTGGTAAACTCTCGCCTAAGCGAAATCTGTCTCGGAGTTCCGAGGCTCTCTCCGCATCTCCTCTCCGGAGTCGATCTGCACTGGTCGGGTCTTCCCACCGATCTCCACTTTTCGAGCCAAAAAGACTCGCTTAAAACATTTTGCCCAGAATCCCGGGCACCATATTCTTAACCAATAGGCACTGCACTTGTCAGAGCCAAGCAAGGAAGCTTTGTTCAAACTGAAGGAGGAAGGAAACAATAGCACGCCGTTGCTCACGGGGTTGCTGACTCGGGAGCACCGCGTGTCTTCTTAAAGATGTTACGCATTCCCGTTTGTAGTTACGGCACAGAGACAAACACACCAAAATGCCATCGGAAACGGAGGGAAGGCGAGCACACCATTGGAACCTCACGCACTGCCCTGGTCGCGCTCCCACCCTTAGCTGCCTGTCTCTGAGACATCCGGTCCATCATGAGGTGTGCCGTCGAAAGCAATAAATAAATTTACACGCGACCCGCCTCGAAAACCCGAACGCGATCTTGCAATGCCTGGCCTTTTCGCTATGGTTAAGCGTCGTTCGTAGCAATTTTGCGGCGTTTGTTTCAAAACAAACCCATTTCGACGGCGCCGGGATGGCGGCTGCTCGAGGAGCCCCGACAAGAAGCTGACTAAGAAAACCAGCGGAGAGGAAAACCTCAGGGTGCTTGCCAACGTTTCGGCAAGAGGACTGGTCTTTGTCTGGACCCAGACGAAAACAAGTCCCCTTGTCGAAATGTTGGCAAGCCACCCTAAGGTTTTCCTCTTCCCTATTCACTTTGTGATTATCAAGAACCATCTGATCAACATCTCTCTACCATGGACTAAGAAAACCGAGGAGGACCAAGCTACGGCTGTTGGGGGTGCCCTGACCGATGTGCCCCCTGCGCAACAGCCTGCGATCTTAACCGCAACAACCTTGACGATGGCTTCGGAGCAAACTCATCCTTTCGATATAACGAAGGGTTGGACCTTTCGGTTTTTATTTCTTTTTAAATTCCCATCCCCAGCAAAACCCTCTATCTTCAGCCTCCACCCACAAAGCATCCACCCTCTAGAAGCTCACGCAGCACGGAACGAAAACCAACAAACAAAGAAACAAACAAAAACTGAAAGGGACACTTAATTCAAGCCCCCATTTAGGGTATGACGATATATCACTGATGGGTTAATGCTCATATCTGTGGAATTGGTCATTTTCCTACTTTTTATAGCAATATTCATTGATCGCTGAGGGTCCTAATACTATTCTTGGCGCAATGATGCAGCGGTTAAGCGATGCGCCACTGCCCTATGATAACAGGTGCTGCTATCGCTGTGAGGCTTGAGACCCATCCAAACAACCTCTTCGCAACCAACCTCTCGCAACCAATCATTAATGTAACTCTCATCAGCATTGTGGGCAGTTTGCTCACAATTCGGCGGGCATATGTTGGGATGACCTCACAAGGACGTGACCTATGTTGTCCATTTAGGTTGGTTCTCTGGGGATTTTTCGCCCGCGACGACGGCGACGAGTTGTCTGCTGAACGAGGCCGTTAACGCTGTCGCTTTAAAAAGTTACGGCAAAATTTTAAATCAAATACACAATCAGAAAGCCAGCTGGCCTCCTGAACCACAAGCCACCTCCCTACCTTAGAACGCATTTTTGGGTATTTTCGCCGAATATTACTGTCTACAAAAAAAAAAAACAAATTCTACCATGGCTTCCTGCTTTGTAAAGGTCTTTGTGGCTTCAGTCAAATCGCTTCTTTCCCAAGCTACTTTTACCCCCAATCTCCCCATTATTGACCCGGCTAGGCAGGGGGGGAAGGCCAGAAGGCTCTCGGACTGAGGAGCCCTCCTGAGAACGGTTCTTATCTTTATTACTTGAATAAAATTTATCCTCTAATAAGGGACGTCTTGCAAAGCACAGTGTCGCGAACAACAAACAAGCGGCACAGTCCAGACACAGACCAGCGGCAGCGTTCAGTCCAGAGCACGCACGAGGGACCGAGCGTTCGGCGCACGAGCTTCGGAGCGTTCGGCGCTTCTCGTCGTCTTCTCCGTTGAACACCAGCCTCTGAAGATTCTAAAGCCGAAGACCAGTCTTACAACCCTCCTCCTCCTCCTCCTCCTCCTCCTCCTCCTCCTCCTACCTACCTACCTATCACTGATCTAAATAAACAATTATTATTATTATTTCTATTATTACTATTATTTTTTCAACTTATATATAGTGGTATTCCCGTGTGGCCAAAATTCACTTGGTCTTGAGTGGTGTACCTTGGCCTTTTTGTCAGCCCTTGTAGTCGGTTTCCCAGCAATTAACGCAAAAACGGTCATACTCTGAGCTGTCGTCCTTGCCGACGAAAGTGCGATCGCCAGTATCAAAAGCTAACTTAAATTAAGCGTTCGAGCCATCACGCAATAAAAAAAATCAAGTAGTGATGGTGGTGAAAATGCTTAATTGACTTCTTGTGAGAGGGACTGGTGCGGTGGTCCTTCTAGATCGGGCCTCTATTTGCTATCGCTGCTGCCCGTGCTCTCTCGCGCCGTTCCTCTCGGGTCCCCAAGTTTGAGCTGGATAGAGCAGCCTCCCTCACCTCGCAAAAATGCGAGCGGAAGTTCATTTTTAAAACTGGGTTGTCATCATATTTCATGTTATCGTTATTGTGGTCTCCATGCTGACGGCAGCGATGAAACTGCCGCTGAGCCGTCGCGGTAGCCGAAACATGCAATTTTTTTATGACACTTATTCGTCACTTCGCGTCAGTGTCCTCACAATCTGTTGCGGAATCTGTGTCACTAAATAACTAACCTAAGCGGGTGATGTCAGTGAAAAAAGAGCTCATCGCTAACAGACGGCGATGGAGTTAGAGCCTCCTGGTTCACAGATGCGTGTAAATTAGCGGAAAAATGGTTCAAAACGCGCATCTGAACCGGGAACCCGGGCTACCATACCATACTATGTAATTTTCTTTTTTGACTGAGCTCAACTTCAACACAATAGCCCACTATCTGTGGTGTACACGTCAAGGATACTGACCTTTTTCGGTTAAAACCAAATTTCAAAAATTGAATTCGGCGTACTGATGTCGATTTCTTTCTTGTCCAAACCAAAATGTCCCACCCCTAAGTATAGCCTGCCGCAATGACGCCACAGCGCTCGCTCGATACGACGACCATGGTGGCAACCGCCAGCCGCGGGAGCAAAGCTATACAGTCATCAAAAAGTCTCGACGGGCGATAAGTCCGGCCTAGCTCAGGCGAACCCGCATAAGTCACTCATCCATCAATATTCCCCCTAACTTTCTCTTCCCTGATCTTTATTTATTCTTTCCTTCCTTTGCGTTACACCAGAGCCCCGGCGACCCTCGGCGGTGTCGCGTGCAGACCCGCAAATGTCCGCTTATCGGAGCACTCACGCCCCACGGAACGCGAAAACCGCGCACTCCGCACGCGATGCGCACACGACGGACCCCCCGGCCAAGGGCCATTCATATTGAAGGGGGTTCCGCAACGACCGCCTCCTCGGTGCCGGTGGTGCGATGCTCTAATAGATTCTGAAGCTGGGGGAAGAGCTAACCGACGTTGCTTCCCCCAGCTTCAGAATCTACGCCTTCCTCGCAACGGTCCGTCTCGGCTCTGATATCCCGCCGCCACACTGCCATGGCCTGGCCTGCTTTGACGTGCAGCCGTCCGGGGCCTCGATCGCTCCAATCGCTGCTTTTTATCCCCTTTTTTCCTTGCTTCTTTTTGCAGCGTCAGCTGTTGCACCCCCCATGTTTCATGCTCGGCATTCACATGGAATGGCGTTAGCATGTACCACGGTCACGTGACTCTTCTTCATCGGTCAGATGACCCATTTAAATTACGCAGCTGATGCTAAAGCTCGTGCTACATTAAGGGAACGGTCACCGAATTTGACTGTCCTTCGCAGATTGGACGAGGCCGAATGCGATTTGCAGTACGCTTGGCACAGGGTTGAGCCACTTCCGCCAGCTGTGTTCAGTTCTCGAATCATAGTTTCTTACCGTGGATGAACGATCAAATGCACGAAATGCTTCCATCCAAAAAGCTGGCCTATGTAGCATCGCGCAGAGGATGAAATGTTGAACCGAAAACCCGCGCTGGAGGACCAAGGCGGGCTTTCCAACAGAAGGAACGGGCCTTTGTTTCGAGAAAAAAAATGGCGGAGCTGAAAGCAAACCGTACAGGAAAAGCGAGCTCATCCTGTACCATCTCGCTGTTGGCATGGTAAACAGATCATGCCCCGCGAGGAATGTCCGGGAAACGGAAAAAAAAAATGCATTGAGCCAAACAGCCCGAGCAGAGAGAAAGGAAAGCGCTTCCGAACGCGAGCGGCTTGCTCGTAATGCTCTCAGTTCTTCTGGCGGGAAGGCGCATGACCGCCGCTGCGGCTTTGGCGGCGGCGCCGTTAGAAGCGCGGGCGTGCGAACAAATGGGTGGGTGTCGCCCGCGCAAAGCGGCGGTGCCCGCCACGCCTGGGTCCCGCTGCGGGTTCCCCGACCCTGCGGGCGGCTTTCATTAGGGTCGACGCCACGCATCGCTGGCGTGACTGCTGCGCCCCGGACGTCAGCGACTGCGCTGACGCCGGCCGCCACGCGCCAGGCGCGCGCGAGCGAAGGCTCGCTGCCACCGTCGTCGCCGCCGCGGCCCCATCAGCGGCACGCGAGGCGCTGCTGGCATGAGCGGGGGCAGAGCCCAGTCTTTCAACAGTACCATGCAGCACTTCAGAAGCTGCAGCCACCGTCATCCAACAAGGGCCGAATTCGCGGAACTGGCCCGGAGCAAGAGCGGTTCGATACTGGTCGGCATCTTGGCCATTGTGTCGTAGACTGTGTCTTTAAGTTGAAGCGTTTGTCCTTGTGGTGTAAGCCAATAATACTTCCTCTCATTTTGGCATTGCACATTCTCTTAGACCTGTGACTTTCGACACTAATGCAATTACATTAAGCTTATCTCTTCTCTACCCGTTCAAACTCATGACAATGACCTCCGAGGCATAACTGTACACGCTATACCGTTTAGTATTTATCTTTGTTTGCGTGAGGCAACATACTTTCATGCATTTTGACATTTTGTAAGCAGTTACACTTTTTCTACGTCCAGGAGCGGTGTACCCCCAAAATTTTTCTCTTTGTGTGCGGCTAGGGCTGCCTGTCATCTGGAGGTACGCCGTCCATTCAAACGCTTCGACGCTTAAGCGGCTCGTGACTACATGCAAATGATTGCCCTTGTAAACAACAACAGCAACTACCGTGATTGGCCAACGCATGATCGCTGGCCAACAACTGAGAATCGTTCTTTCCTGTGGTCCGATTTGCGACTAAGAATTCTCGTTGGTGGACGACAGCCGGAACTTTACAGCGCTGCACGCATTTTGCCAGACAGTACAGAGAGAAAGGCATGGTTTTGCGTGCGAGGCTCTGTGGTCCGGCTGGGCAGGGATGACTGCGATCTCCAAAGGGACTGCACTTCAGCGTTATTTAATTATCCCGGGAACATCTCCCTTCGACTTCGAGTGTTAATTATATGTTATTAGCTCTTCGTGTCCGCTCCGCTTATTCACTTTGGGGGATTCAAATGGCCAATGCCGTCTGTCAACTGGCGCCGTTCAAAGTCTACTGGTGAGTGTCACCACTGAAACGCAGAATTCTTAACAGGTTGGTGTGACCACCAAGAAAGAGATTTCGTCCACCCATGGGGCCGAGAAGGTAAAAGCGGATGAGAAATAGTGTGGAAGCTACCCGGAGGCTCCAGCACTGGCACAGCAGGCACAGAAGAGCGTAGTGACGGTAGTCGAGGTAGATCAAATTAGCGAGGCCAGGGTCATAATTGGTGGTGACTTAAGCATGGAAACTGTGAAAAGACGCTATTTTTTCAGAGAGTAAAGCAGCGCAGGAGGGTGCAGGTGGGCACGTTTCCGGGAGCCTAGTTAGGTGAAAAGACTACCGAGAGATGGCGCGATCGGAAGAGAAGCGGCATTGTTGTTATTCGTACACATATAACGATTTGGCGGGGATCACGCGCTTGCGCTGCCACTGGCCATTTCTCACAATGTTTGCGAGGTTGCTGGAGTCCTACCGCGTATGACAGAAAACAAGTTTTAGTTCATTAGAACGATAAATGCATTTGTGTTTGAAAGGTGGGCGTTGGTAACAGCAATACTTGCTGATAGAGTCGACCACAGACCTGTCTAGAGCGTTCGAACTCCGTGCAGTTTACGCTCCGCAGCGCGCAGAGCGACGTCTAGCGGCTGCGCCTGGTTCGAGATTGTGCATTTTTGAGCATCAAAGATACAACATCCTCGTTGACCACAGCACTTTGGAAAGATACTTGGTCTTGGACGTGGACGACGCGGGTGAAGAGACGATTTAAGTGATGTCGGATTGCGGCCATCTGTTGGGATGGAATTAGCCAGGCTAAGCTGTTAAGATAAGTGTTCTTTCGTTCAGCTTTTGTCCACAAAGTCAGGTCGCGAATAAGCGACGCATAAAGCACCTGCGCAATGACTGTTTAAGTTCGGTGTCACTAGCGTTGGTTAGAGGTCGCAACTCTTTTCGAGTAGAGGTGTCCCTCAGCCAAGGCCCGTTTTCCATTGTTCATGTTTTTTGGAATGTAATAAAATTCCAAGGAAACATTAAACTCGGAGAACTTTTAATGAAGCCACAGATGCACAAAAGAATAAAACAGGAAAGGGGTTGAGGCGAGTGAATCAGGCTGAAGTGGGTATGCCGTTTCGTTTTGATTCACCGCATTCCCGGGGACAGGGAAGAGGTAGGAGAGGAGGCATGACCTATTTTCTACCATTTGTTTTTTTCCCAAGTTGTTGTTGGCAGTCTGCTGTCTGATGTGCTTATCACTATTGTCACTTCTTTTTTTTTATTTCTGGAGTGTCGTGCGGTCGGGAATGCTAATTGATGCGTTGTTAGACATTTTAATTTTTAGGTCACAGGAACAGATCGGATCTTATCTGAGGTACTTCCTGCCAGTAAACCAGCTGTTTGCGTACATCCTAGACGTGAGTAACGTGCGGCAACGTTACACGTGTTTAGCATGCCGGAAATGTATTCGCGCATACAGACGCATGCCAGTTGCCTTGGCGCCGGCTGCACACGCACAGTGGCCCCGCCTCGTCCCACCCATGTATGCGCATGCGCAGTCGGCGCCCAGAAAACCGGCATATGCCTACGCTAATACCTCTCTGGTATGCTAAAGAGTCTCCGGTATGCTAAAGAAAGTCTATCAACTACATGGTTGCGTGCAGCGTGTCCAGCAGCGGCTTTCCGAGATGACTTTTTGTGTTCTGATCTGCCCTTTAGGGATGAAATGCAGCAAGACTTTTCCCAGTCTCCGTTTTCGCTAGCGTCCAAAGAGTTCACGTCTTCAGCGCCTGTAGGCTGTGAGTTCCTGCGTTCGGCCTCAAGCAGCGAGAGGGCGTGCCCTCTTTCGTGCTCAGCTGATCTTTTGCCGTGCCAGGCGTCTTCGCATCCTGCGTTTCCGCCATCTTTGTGACTTGTCTTCATCTCCCGCTGCGCCCTGCAATTTCGCTTTCGTGTCACGCAGTCACATTCACTCACGCAGCGGCGGCCTCGGCACAATTACCGCCGCGGCGATCGCGTCGGCCGAGGAGAGGCGCGCGACCACCAGCGGTGAAACCAATATCTTCGCGTGCTGCCACGCGCCGACAAAGCAGGAAGTTCATTTGAATGCTGCCGGCTGTGTTTTAGACGCAAGCCTGCAACAAACAAACTTGACAGCGTGATAGAGTGCCCTGGCCTTTAAACCTGCCTCGCATGACAGCATTTCGATGACGGGATGCCAGACCGTGTTTGACTGACGGCGTAATAAGTGCCGCGTGGCCCTGTTGTGCGCGCCGGGAGGGGTTAGTAATAAGTTTTAAATTGATGACACGAGCCGTGAGATCACGATTGCCTCGGACTGCCTCGGCAGGCGTGCGTCTGTTGAAGCAGGATATGGAAGCACCCGTAGACGGTATACCTACTTTGCACGCCAAGTTAAACAACCTTATCAAAGGACGGAAGCAGCTTAGTTGACGTAAAAGCTCGCCTAATTAGTAGACTTGCCCGCGGGCTGGCCAAATTCAGTGTGGCAGGGGCACAAGTTGTATACCTAACTTTAAACCCATAAACCCTCGGCTACAACTTGTGCCAGCGCTCTCTGGATGATGTACCTTATACGAGCAGGGGCTTCAATCACGACCCTCACGCTCTCGCTGCGCACCAGACGCGTGAGTGAGGTGCATAGGCCTGCGAAGTATCGGCTGCGTGCCGACATAACACCGCCGGGCTCCGAGGACAACCGCTTCTTCCGGCGCGTCCCGGCAGACGCTGCAGTGCCGATATCGCTGCCTCTGCTCGGCGGACCTTCGATCTCGCTCTGCTTGCTGCACTGCTGCATCGCACGCTGGCGGCGCGATCCTTTCTGCATACACACACGCGCGCGCGCTGCTAGACAGAATCGTCCAATCGATCGATGCGCTGCAATTTACGACCCGGCGAGGCCCAGCACGGTGCATGATCATAAATTATGCTCTTCTCGTCCCGAGGCCTTCTTCTCTTTGCTGCGGGGCCTTTGTTCCGCTTCGGTTCTTCTTTTCTATAGTTCGTATTCCGTGCTTCGGCTCTGCCTGCGTGCCGGCGGCGGCAGCGAGCGATGCGCTACGGAGCTGACATGTTCAGCCTCCCGCGCGTTGGCTGACCCGGTGGCACGCGCGGCAATGCTTTGTCAGTGCGAGCGCCGGGACGGATCGCGTTGCGGAAGCCTGCGTGGTGAGTACAAAGGCCCGACACGCGTTGCTTGAGCGGAGTTGATACTTTGAACGGCGAGGGAAAGAGGCAGGCGCTTTGGGAAGGAAAACGAAGTTTGCGGGGCCGCGAGTAACCTTGCCTACATCGGTCGTGGCTTCGTTGACTTCGCATCGCGACCAGGCGGAGAGACACTTATGCGTAGAGTATAGTCAGTTTTGAGCAAACTTAAAGAGAACATGACTTGATTGTCCGTCATGTTGCAGGTTTGTTCTCTGCTATAGAGAGAAAACCGTGATTACATTTTTTTTATTTCGATGCTGGAGCACCCTAGACGTATTCTTTATTACAATAATAGACACCTCGAAGATCCCCCCCCCCCCTGAAAAAAAAACAAAAAAAAACAAAGCGACCTCCATGTTGGAGTTATTCCTCTGAGGTCATGAACCGACGCCGGCTGCCGCGTTGTCTGCGGTGCCGACTCCTATAGGCTGTCGACACACTGACCCAATAGTGCTCGCACTTTTAATGTGACCTTGCGTACAAGACATCATTGCACGTAACGAATACTGGTTTGTTCGTTAGTTAGCTCCTACCTGTACGCACTGGTACTTGTGTGTAATACATTTGCAAATTGATTAACTCTACGCCTAGGTCATTGCGACAGCGAGGGACCGCCATGTGTTTCCCGCGCCTCCTTGATTTCTTAACGGCGATGTGCCAGGACGACACTAGTCCAAGTGTGCAGATTTTGTTCTCGCTCTTCAGTTACGATGTTTGATGGCTCACAAAGTGAGCGCATGCGCATAGCGACGAAGCTGTCTCAGTCACTAGTCTTGGCTGCCTATTTCGTCCCATGAGGGTGACTCTAATGCTAGCTTGATATTGATTTCAGTTTTTAATCACCGGGTAGACGTTGTACAGACCCTTATCAATCGAGAACGCATTCTGCCGCCGCACTCTTCGCGGCGCATATCAATGGAGACAAGCTCGGTACGCGCCACGTAATCTGGGAACTCGATCCCTTGACTGCTGAAGACTCAGGTGTTCTTTCTTACAACATATGAATACCTTATATGGATCGATCTGATCAAGAACATGACATGCGACAATGGTTCTTTCCTTTATGACGGTGGCAAGACGAACCACGAGACTGTTCCCACTTCTCAACGACCATTGTATAAGCTCGCATACTATGCTGGAAGCAGGCAGAAAGGAAAAGCAGAAATTGCTGTTACTTCGCTGAACAAAGAAACATTAAAGCGCCCACCGTCGACGGCGTCCCATCCCCGAACACTGCGCGAAACATGCAGGAGACGACGGGGCGTGCGGAGGAGTTTGGTTATGCAGTCAGCGATCAGACAGTGACGAGATAAGCAACCTGTTCATGAGAAAAAAAATAATTTTAATAGCATCAGGTGTAACGATGGAGCTTGAATTTTGACAATTTGCAGCTTTGCACATTAGGAATAAGATGCAATAAATGGTTCATATTCCAAAAATCGGGTGCCATGGCCCGTTCAAGCTGAATAAGAAAGTAAAGAACAAGCATGAGGCTTATTCTCGTCGGAAGGGTGAAGGACTGCTCGGCGGAGTCGGTCTGCTTTTCTTCAGGGCAGGATGGAATAAAAGAACACGTGAAACGATTTTTGAACTAACGAATGCTTTTCAATGAACTCAAAAGCTGCCTACTATAATGATGGCTACTGTTTCACAATGCGCGTTCTGCTCTCTTTCCTTTGCACTTAAAAAAATAATTATAAGCTCCCCTGTGCCTCGATGTGCTTAACTCCTAAACTGGTGTTCAGCGCTTGAATGCTGCCTATAAGTCTAGCTGCTCTTGCTAGACCATTATGCGCATACTGTTTTCTTCAGCTAAGTTTCTGCTTAATAAGCTTCTGAGCTGTATTGACGCAAGCGTTCGCTAAGTCGTCAAACTCAAATGGCTATAAACTGGGAACACGTAAATGCGAGCGTTGTTAAGCATTGACTGGAGTCAAAAAGCAATCAACTTAAGCGTACGAGACTTAAGACCAAGATCACAGAGCTGGTTGGTAAGTTACCGGTCTGAAGCCTCCCGCACAAATCTATACGTGGTAGGCAACATGGACAGAAGCACCAAGGTTTCCTCCTTGGCTGTCCCCAGTTATTAAGAGCAGGAAACATTCCAGCCGTCCCATTCCATTCTCCTGAAAAAAGATTTTGGGCTGTGCCGTCTAGCAGGGCATGACGCCCCTAGGTAATTACATTCAAAATTTCATCTCTGGATCAGATGGCTATCACACCCACACTGTTCAACAAACGTGGTACGTTTATCGAAGTGCAAATTAATTTTCTCGCTAAATAACATAAAGGATGTTCTCACACACGAGAAAAAAGAAAGAGAGAGAGAAAGAAAAGAGGAGGAACTCGTCCCTATGCTTTCCACCTCAGGCAGTCTAGAAATCTAAAGAGCCTCCCTTTGCTCTTCCTGCGGTTCGTCCCCGGGGCTCGTAAGCAGCGACTGCCTTTCTCGCGAAGCCGGGCATAAAACCCTCCGCGCAGGGCGCGGCTGAAAACACAGGAGGCGTCGTTATCGGTCCTCGCGCGCGGCACGCGGAGACGCGGACACATATATATTTCTCCGCACCTTCCTCGTTGTGCATCCGTCCGCCGTGACACCCGGCTAAATATAGGATACGCCGCCGCGCGTCTTCTCGCGAGAGCAGGCCACACAACGCGGCCGCATTGTGGCCCTCCTCCAGCTGGCTCGGCTCGGAGGAGGTCATCGTCGCCGCTCGCTTAACAGAAGCCAGCCGTCTCCTCGTGTAGTGCCCCTCACAGGGCTGCTCGTCTCCAGCCGTCTCCTCGTGTAGTGCCCCTGCTCGTCTCCCGCACCGTCCAGCCTCGGGCGTGCTGCCTTGCGGGAAGCACGTGTACGCTTTAGTTTACAAAGAAGAGACGCGGCTACCAGGACGACGGCTGTTGCGGTAAAACACACCGGAGTCGTACATCAAGCTATATTCAGACCGCGCTCATCGTGGGTCCATATTGCGAAGTCAAAGGAAAATGCGACCACTACTAGAACGGCGGCTCTTGTTGTAAAGCGCACCGGAGTCGGCCACCTAAAGTTAAGCCAAGCCGCAGTCATCGGAGCCGTGTTTAAAAAAGGTCTTAAGCGCCGTCGCGAGTCGACACCCCTCAAGAAACACGCTCTCAAAGATCCATCGAAATCGACCTGAGAAAGACCGCGTTTAAAGCTCCTGCAAACTTACTATTGGCTTTTGGAGCTTCCTTACAAAAGGACACTGCTTTAGCTTGATTCTCTTGGGTTTCTCTATTTATTCTTCATCGTAAGTGCTCGAACTTAACTCAGTACTTTCCAAGTTTTTTTTTTTCAAGCAATTAAAGCGCACAATGGTAGTTAACCCTGAGCAACGCGAGATTCAGAGACAGCTGTTTGCGGTGGTGAATATAATATTTCAGTTGTTCCTTACTGTCTTTTACGCTTGAGTGCTCCTGACGTCACAATTACTGTCTTTTACGCTTGAGTGCTCCTGACGTCACAATGCTCTCACTTGTGATGTCACTGCGTTCGGGTCACTCAGCGGTACTCGTTGGCGTGAAGCGTTGCATGGACCTCGTGCACGAAGTCGCTTCACGCTGAACAATTTCCGTGTCGCGGTGTTGAGTCAACGCCGACGCTGCTCTACCGTGCACCGTGTCTTTGACAGCTGCCGCTGAAACATAAAACGCATCCAAGGCGGTGGGTTTACTTTACGAATGCGTTTTGAAAAGCGGACACAGAGGATTCTCGCATGCGGGAAAGCTCGGCTAACATCTTCCTATTTCGTGTTTTTCAGAAGCAGGTTTGCGTTTCGCGCACCAACTGTCCACAGACATTAATAGGTGCGCAGGTATAACTTTTGTTTTGGTCTGGGGGCGTAACATAATTTAAGTCATGTGTGGGCTGTTGGTATAAAATTAAGCGTGGAAAATATGTAGGTACGAGTGCGCACCCTTGATGCTTTGGTGCTTTCGTCGACTTAAGCAATTATCTTTACGGTTTACGGGGTTTAACGTCCAAATCGACGCAGGCTGTGAGAGACGCCGTGGAGAAGGGCTGCAGAAACTTCGACCACCAGGGGTTCTTTAACGTACACTGACATCGCACAGTACACGGGCATACAGAGTACAGAGGCATACGGGTACAGAGGCATAACCACTGAGCCACCGCGGAGGCCAAACTATGTTTAGTTACCTTCTATAAGTCAAGACCTGAGCTTTGACCACATCAGTCGTGTAACTTCCGACCTGTGGGTAATTTCAGTGTTGTCCAATTGTTCGAATCCGAAAAGGAGCACTTATGGCTGGTGCACTTGATAATCAAACATGCGCCGATACGTAATCGCCAATGTGCACCATCTATTTGCCCCTCTTGCTTATAACATTGTCACTGTCAACACTACTTGTCCAAAGTCTAATGACAACCCCCAAAAGTCTTTTTTCTTCCGGCATTTTCTCGTATTCAGTACATCACTGCAGCTGTGAGTGACTTGCAAGCATTGCTAAATGAGCTGCAAAACTGCTACCATTTTTCTGGCTTATCTCAGCAGGCACCTTTATATGCTTATAAGTTATACGCCACAACCGTCCGACAGTTCAGCATCACGGGAGGCTGGTCAATAGGGGAAAGAAGAATCGAGAAAAAAGAACGAGCTAGAAAAACTCAGAAAGCTCCGTAGCTTCTATGCTCTATCCGTGCATAGGGCCGTGCTGGAGGAGCTGTCTGCTTGGACGCCTCGCGTTGCCTCTAAAATTTGTCCATGCTTTAAAAAGGGCCTGTCAAAGTCTTTAAACTGGCATTATTTTGCTTCAAAAACTCTTCTTCTGACGCGTTTTGTTCCAGAAGGAGGAATACAATTTTGAGGAACGCAATGATTTTAATGATAGAAGCAAAATATGCCTGTACAGCATGTATATATCGTGTACTATGTCGAAAAAATCGACAGAACTGTGTAAAAAATGCGACAAAATGTTTTCGCGTTTTGTCGTAACACGTTTTTTTGTTGTTTTGTAGTATTTTTCTGTACGCTACCGTAGTTTACCCTGTAGCACATCTCTGCAGTCTGCAGTACTTTTCTGTAGTAACTGCACAAAATTATGTTGTTCGTACAGATTTCTATTGCTACTACAAGTTTATGTGCAAACACATTACAGAAAATCTGTTGTCACGACAAAAAATTACCCAGTGTTCTTTTTTTTCCGTCTGGGTAAGCTGGAGCAGCAGCAGCAGCAAAGAGCAGAAGCACCAAAGCACCAACACCCCTCGGTGACCGGAGCCCTTCGAATCAATCTCGTATCACTGTACCTTGAAACCAATACTGGGTCAGCCGGCAGACCTGTGGCCAGTGGAAGAACAGAAGCTGAGCCGGTGACATTTCCTGTGGCGAAACAATAGGGCAGACGTGTAACGCTTCAACGGTCGGCTCCAATAGTTGAAAATAATGACGTAAGTTGATGCGAGGTTGGCTGCATTAGACAAAAATAGTCACAGTGGCTCTTCTCCGTGAGTCCAGTCCTGTTCTTTGCTAAGATCTTGCAGACGCATGCACCAAACTCTGCAATCTCTACACATTGCTTACTCATTTATTTTTCAACTGATCTGAAACACTAGTATTGAACTGCGTCGTTTTACCGTAATTATTGGAAGTTGTACTCTGCCATGAATACCTTCCTGCAAAGGACGATCCTCCGGAGATCGCTTTCCTCATTAGGGTCGCCGTGTCACCGCTTCAGTTGCAAAGTGCACGGGCCATTAACTGCGCTGAAAACATGACCTTGCGCCGAGCGGATTTCGTCAGCGGCAGTGTGATCTCTGCGTAGGTCTGCCTACACGTGCGTATGTGCCAAGCGAAACCAACAAAATTTCTCTGCCTTCTTCGGTAAACCATATTCCGGCGAGTCACTTTTATTTGAGTCGGGCTGTTTTACCACAGAGAACTCGAACTTTGCTCTGCGGCGGCTGTTTTGACGACCGCGGCGCACTGAGTTCCGGGCCATTACCTCGCATGTTTAAATCTGTAATGTCTGCCCGTGTGACCTCCAAAGCGGCCCGTCTCGGACTTTTCTGGGAATAAATAGTAACGAAACTGGTGAGTACGGGGGAACGTTAAGGCAAACGCTTCGCTACTAATCCTCGACTCTGTTATTTAAACCTGCTCTATTGTGGGGGAATGGAACACCTGAGGAACGTTAGACCGACTGCAAAAAGCACGAAGTAAACAATAGATGGGAACGCGGAAATAGGAACATTAAAACTAATAGTACGGCTGGTCTGAATTTTGGTCTGGTTATTGACAGTAACATGGAAATTTGAGCTAATTGGTTCATGTCCGAAATTTTTACCAGCGCTGCGACAGGGGACAGGGAACAAGACTGCTGAAGTCACGGGCTTCAGTCAGTCACAAACTTCTTTTACACCTGAGGCTCATTGAAAGTTTGGCTCTGCTTACATTAGATTTGACTTACACTTAACGCCATTGAAAAAGAGTTTAGCTGGCAAGTGAAACTTCAGTCGGCAAGGTTTTGTTGTTGTTGTTGTTGTAGTAGTAGTAGTAGTAGTAGTAGTAGTAGTAGTAGTAGTAGTAGTAGTAGTAGTAGTAGTAGTAGTAGTAGTAGTAGTAGTAGTAGTAGTAGTAGTAGTAGTAGTAGTAGTATTTACAAGTTGCGCGCGTGCAGAGTCAATAAAAAAAAAGAAAAAACACACGCGCACAACACTGCACACAACAGCTGGGGTGGGGCGCTAAGCTGATTCCTAAGTTCAGGCTAAGTATTTTCTTAGGGGTAAAAATCTTAGTACTTCCCTTTGTGAACTTTGCTGTATATCTAGTAGTGACGATTTGGGTTCCCTGAAAGTGGCGTGAATGCGCCTGTAAGCATTGCATGCTTAAGCAAACTCGCTTAAAACAACAGTCTCGCATGTATCGTGTTTACTCGCATATAGGCGTACCTGTTTCTTCAAAATCGCGCTCTCTAATTTAGGGGGTTGACCAATAAGCGATTACGGCCAGGGCGAGGCGACAACTCGCCTAGACATGCTGAAAGTGAGGGGGGATAACGACGCTGCCGGAATTACTGCGGAAAGGTGGAAAGTCCTGAATTCAGGCCGCTTTCGAGTCTTCACAAACTATTTTTATGTCGCAACCACCGTTACCGCGCTATGGTTTCAGACACACTTTTTGTTTAGAAAAATCCACGCAAATGTTTTCCATCTAGGACCCCGATACGAAGATAAGCGCGGAGGGCCACCCCGCAATCCCCGCGCCGAGACCACAGAATTTAGAGGTCTCGTCGTTGCTTAACCGTGGGGCGACTCGTGCCTTGCGAACATGAACACCCGTTCTCTGCTGAAGTGAGCCGTTAAACTATTTTCTCGCGGAGGGGTGGAAAAATGGAGCGGTAGCACGCGAGTCCGATAGGCCGAAAAGTGTGCGAGATACAATGGAAATCACTGTGCAGAAAGCTTCCGTGCATCCGCTGAGGATCGCTGCCGTTAAGTTATCTCATCGGTGATGCTGCGGACAACAGGGCTGTCTTCCGATCTTTATTATAACGAAATGACCTATACGACATTCCAAGTCATTCTCTTCTGGATCCGTAAGTCAATAGGTCGACCTTTATCACGTATCGACCGATATGCGAGTATGTACGGGTCTTTGATGTGCTTCACTTGGCCGCCTTACATCGCCGCTGTTTCAGTTTTCCTGCGGGCGCTTTTCTGCTAATGTTTTATGGATTTTCTACTTACTTGAGGATCTACTCTAAGCTGCATGGTTGCAGTAACCGAAATTATTAAGGCGGCCTACGCGTGCATGACAGAGGCGAGAGAGAGCTCCTGATTGACGAGCATGCAGTCGTCTTCGCGCTATTCTGCGTTCGGAAGGGGAATACGGGAGAGAAAGGCTCGAAGAAACGATGACACAAAATAAAAATCAAGAAAAATGCTGCTCTAAAAGTAAAAAGCAGCCAGAAAATTTAGAAGTCAGACATTGTTTCACATCTTAGCCGATGCCTCGAAGGTGAGTAAACGCGGAGTCTTACAGGCACGCTGTCTTGAAACCAGAAGTTTAATACTTAGTGTTAACCGGCGTAGACGTAGAAACGTTCTCAAGCCTGTGCCATATCGCGCACGTCGTCGAAAACACGTTCTGAATTTTTTTTTTCCGGCCCACAGCTGCCCGATACGTGTATTAATTGCAGGTCCTAAGCATAGAGCACCCTCCGCGATCTGTCCGCACCGGCTGCCACCGAGTAAACAGGAAGCACGTCGTCCGACTCAGAACAGCCCGGCAGTGAATAAACTTTGAAAGGTCACCGCTTTCAGTGCAGTTAGAGAACAGGATGAATGAGACAATTCTGAAGGCGAACACTCGCAGAACTAGGGTCAGTCAGGCGAATGTTTGCCCTCAGTCTCAATTCCCGGAGTGAAAAAATGCGCACTCTTGGTTCCGAGTTACAGAGGCCAGCTGTCTGGTAGCCCTGGCTGTTTAGTCAATTTAGTTGACGCCTCTTTCGGAGGAATTCGTTTCCACGAGGATGTTCCTTCCTTTCTTTCTTCCTTTCTTTCTTTCTTCCTTTCTTTCTTTCTTTCTTTCTTTTTTTCTTTCTTTCTTTCTCTCTCTCTCTCTTTCTTCCTTCCTTTCTCTCTTTCTTTCTTTCTTCCTTTCTTTCTTCCTTTCTTCTTTCTTTCCTTTCTTTCTTTCTTTCTCTTTTTCTTTCTCTCTTTCTTCCTTCTTTCTTTCTTTCTCTCTTTCTTCCTTCCTTTCTCTC
This sequence comes from Amblyomma americanum, assembly GCF_052857255.1. Classification (NCBI taxonomy): domain Eukaryota; kingdom Metazoa; phylum Arthropoda; class Arachnida; order Ixodida; family Ixodidae; genus Amblyomma; species Amblyomma americanum. The sequence continues at coordinate 186,806,454 of NC_135500.1, read as the reverse complement.
TCTCTCTCTCTTTCTTTCTTCCTTCCTTTCTTCCTTTCTTCTTTCTTTTCTTTCTTTCTTTCTTTCTTCCTTCCTTTGTGTCCTTTCTTTCCTTCTGTCTTTCCTTCTCTTTCTTTCTTTCTTTCTTTCTTCCTTCCTTTCTCTCTCCCTTTCTCTCTTTCTTCCTTCCTTTCTCTCTCTCTTTCTTTCTTTCTTCCTTCCTTTCTTTCTTTCTCTCTTTCTTCCTTCCTTTCTCTCTCTCTTTCTCTCTTCCTTCCTTTCTCTCTCTCTTTCTTTCTTTCTTCCTTCCTTTCTTCCTTTCTTCTTTCTTTTCTTTCTTTCTTTCTTCCTTTGTTTCCTTTCTTTCCTTCTGTCTTTCCTTCTCTTTCTTTCTTTCTTTCTTTCTCTCTTCCTTCCTTCCTCTCTCTCTCTCCCTTTCTCTCTTTCTTCCTTCCTTTCTCTCTCTCTTTCTTTCTTTCTTCCTTCCTTTCTTCCTCTCCTCTTTTCTTTCTTTCTTTCTTTCTCTTTTCTTTCTCTCTTTCTTCCTTCCTTTCTCTCTCTCTTTCTCTCTTTCTTCCTTCCTTTCTCTCTCTCTTTCTTTCTTTCTTCCTTACTTTCTTCTTTCTTTTCTTTCTTTGTTTCTTTCTTTGTTTCCTTTCTTTCCTTCTGTCTTTCCTTTTCTTTCTTTCTTTCTTTCTTTCTTCCTTCCTTTGTTTCCTTTCTTTCCTTCTGTCTTTCCTTCTCTTTCTTTCTTTCTTTCTTCCTTCCTTTGTTTGCTTTCTTTCCTTTTGTCTTTCCTTCTCTTTCTTTCTTTCTTTCTCTCTTTCTTTCTCTCTTTCTTTCTTTCTTCCTTCCTTTGTTTCCTTTCTTTCCTTCTCTTTCTTTCTTTCTTTCTTCCTTCCTTCCTTCCTTCCTTCCTTTGTTTCCTTTCTTTCCTTCTGTCTTTCCTTCTCTTCCTTCCTTTCTTCCTTTCTTCTTTCTTTCCTTTCTCTCTCTCTTTCTCTCTTTCTTCCTTCCTTTCTCTCTCTCTTTCTTTCTTTCTTCCTTCCTTTCTTCCTTTCTTCTCTTCTTTCTTTCTTTCTTTCTTTCTTCCTTTCTTCTTTTCTTTCTTTCTTTCTTTCTTTCTTCCTTTCTTTGTTTCCTTTCTTTCCTTCTGTCTTTCCTTCTCTTTCTTTCTTTCCTTCCTTCTTTCTTTCTTTCCTTCTTTCTTTCTTTCCTTCTTCCTTTCCTTCTTCCTTTCTTTCTTTCTTTTCTTTCTTTCTTTCTTTCCTTCTTTCTTTGTTTCTTTGCTTCTTCCTTTCCTTCTTCCTTTCTTTCTTTCTTTCTTTCTTTCTTCCTTTCTTCCTTTTCTTCCTTTCTTTCTTTTTTCTTTCTTTCTTTCTTCCTTGCTTCCTTTTCTTTCTTTCTTTCTTTTTTCTTTCCTTCTTTCTTTCCTTCTTCCTTTCCTTCTTTCTTTCTTCCTTTCTTTCTGTCTTTCTTTCTTTCTTCCTTTTCTTCCTTCCTTTCTTTCTTTCTTTCTTTCTTCTGCTATACTGTCGTTTTCTTTTACGCGTAGAATTCCTTTAAAACGTTCGTAAAACGACGGTGTATTCGAAAAGAATGACAAAGACATTAAGTATAACTCGGGAGATAAAATACATGCTGTCAATATGAAAATGACGGAGCGCATCCCAGTGCATTGGACATAAAATAATGGTGAGAACGTCCACCAAGAAAGAAGAGGACGTTGCACACAAAGTCCTGAGCATTAGCGCATCCCTAACCAGCCTCCCAGGGGCGGATTTATGGTGAGATGGAGGGGGGATGGGGAGGCTCTCGCTCCACACAAGTGCTTTACGTAAGAAAATCATGCCGAACCCGATTCTTTTGCGGGAAAATTTACATAACAAATCATGCTGAACCCAACTTTTTTCACGAGAAAGTGCGACGATACATGGTTCAAATGAGACCGACCCCTCCCCTTGAACCTCCCGCTCCGAGAGTCACCCATAAATTCGCCTCTGTGTTTTTCCCATGCATCCTCCTTGAGGAGGCGTACACGCGCCCTGTCTCTCCCGTGCACTTTTCCCCTTGAGAGCCGTGCCGGTGCGGCTCTCTAGAAGACGGAGGACCCAACACACGCCCGAAACGTTACACACCGTGTGTTGACGCGGACATCCGCCACCTATTCTGTTGACACGGGCACAGACAAAAGCCTCGAGGAAAAAAATGTTAAAGGAATTTGGACTTACGGCCACAAAGGAGGAATCCTTTACATATGGCTGACGGACGATAATACGAGCTTGTTTAAGGTCGTCCATGAGAACAGCCTCCACTGCTACCTTTAGCCTATATGCAACCACAACATATGCTATACGGGAAGTCCTAGAATGAATTAAAAAAAATTTGCAGGAACATTATTTACCTTATGTGTTGACAATGCAATGTCCTAGAAGCTAGTGATGCCTTTACCGGAAGTTACACCACTTCGGGTCTGACGACGTCACTTCCATCCAGGCAATGTGGATCATCCGCTCTGGTGACGTCATTTGCCTCCGGTCAGTCGGAATAATCTGTTTTGGTGACGTCACTTTCCCCCAGCCAATGGGCTAATTTTTTGGCCGATGACATAGTTGTTACCCAACGAGGAAAACTTCCTTTACAGCCGTTAACCCCGCTAGCGCCTGGGTATGACACGATTGGCGTCCTGGCCTGCGTTCCGGATCATAGACAACGCCAGGACACCGCGCTGCGCTTAGGACGACACGAGTCACTCACGAACCCGGTGCCGACGGCGTGTTCGTCTTCGGCTGTGGCGTTCACGTGTCGTCGACGCAACCGTCGCTCACCGGTGCGCAGCGTTCGCGCTCGACTGCGCCCCACAAGTGGAAGAAGGTCAGCGGCGCGTCGAGAGGCGGGCGCGAGCGGCCGCTATGCCCGACTTCCCACTGCGGAAAGCGTTATTCATGGGGCTGGGATCGCTGAGAAGCACGATACTGGTGGCGTATCTCGCCTATGCGCAGAGAACGAGAGCCGCGGGGCTGCCGTTGATAAATGGTCAAATTATCGTCTGACAGGGAATTGCTGGTACATGCGCCGCTTGCGCCTGTCGGTTCACGCGTCCCTTCTTGTACGTTCACATTTTGCGTGGGTTGAACAACTGGCTCATTTTACTTCGGCATGTCTTGCATACAGGGATCAACGCATTGGTCATTAACCGTAGCCATGGAACACGCAATAATCTCTGGCACTGGTGCGAGATTAAGGGAGCTGCGAGAATCGATTTACATGAATGTGCGCCAATCTGGTAACTTGTTTCTTTTAATACTTCTCAGCGGTTGCAGGCAGAAATTCGTTTCTCAGATGATGGTGCGGGCGACTGAAAATGGAGGCGGCCTTTGGGCTCCTATTATAAGTGCATGAAGGAAGCATATAAGAAGCCGGCTGCCTTTAGCTAATGGCAGTGAACATATCTTCATACATTTGTTTTTCTTTTTACAAGCTTCTTTAAAAACAAGCCGTCTTGCCGTCGAGCCTTACAAAGTGTTTTCTACACGCTAACCGCCCTATAGTTTATACTTAACCTAACCCGTGAACGAACGAAATGAGAACGGCCGACAAGGCGGTCCATCGTCCGACGTCATTCCCCAAACGCGATAACTTATGGTCCGCGTACGGTGCCTGTTCCTTCTGGTTCTCCTCTCTGCGCCAGTTTCCTTGGCGAAGAAATATGTTTGCTCGAGGCGATTTCTCTCAGCTTACGTACTCTGCGCGACATGACGGATAGTTCACGCTCTTTTGAACTCACTGCTGCTCTTCACATCAGTGAGAGTACCAAGCAAAGGGGCAGTGGTTGCGAAAGAATTGCGCTTCTTGAAAGTACACGCGCTAAGTGAAGCAGTGTACGAACAAGACGTGACCACCGCAGAATCTTCCGCGGTTCCCTTCTGCCACGATGCGCGGCCTGTCTCTGCCTTCTCCACAACTTCCCTTTCTCTTTTTTCCGCACCCCTTGCCTTCCTGCATATCTCGGCTCATTTATACGGCGCATGACGTTGCGTAAATGACAGCGTACGAGACGTCCAAAGTGCGGCGGATAAACACGGCGAAGATAGTGCTGCTCTTTCGCACGCTGAGCGCATTTCGCATGCGTCAGTGTCCCATAGGAGCACGCTGACGGATGATGGCGTTAGTTAGGAGCAGTTTGAGAGAAATGTCATTTAGAAGAACAAAAAAGGGAAGAATATTCTCTCACTTGCTAGAACGCTATGATAGAATTAGTTGTCGGTTAGTGGCGGAGTGGCAGCTCAAGGTCATGATGCGCCGTAGAAAAGTTTGCAAGAACGGTAATAGTGAGTTAATGTCAACCTCCTTAGAAGAAAACTGAACCGTAAACGGGCGAGGCCTAATGAGTTGAGAACTTAGACGGGCAGACATATAGAAAGGTGGAAGCTGGCTGATTTCTCCGAACCAATTTGCCTTTCCATGCTTGGAAGTAGCGTTCAAAGACCAACTCTCATCTATAGGGTTGCTGAAACTCGGTGCCGTGCGACAAACAAAGAGAGCGACTAGGGTAAATATGATTTCTCTCGGAGTTTTCGGGTCTTATACTGGTCCAATATCATTAAGACTACGCCATTTCAAAGCTTGTCTCTGAAAAAACGTCAGTGGCTTGCTATTCATTTCACCTAATTTTACCGCCAGAGGCGGCACGTTTTCTCAACATTCGGGCGCATCTCGCTGCCTTCATTTTCCATCACGCTTATGCGCCACGTTTTGCCTATCCCGTAGCTGGAAGTATAAACAAAGCCTGAAATGAGCTGAAATGCATTCGTTCTCATCGAGGTCATCTGTGTGTTTATTTTCGTTATCCCTGTTGTTGTAGCAAGGCCCGAAAAGCCCTTGATGGGAAGCAGTGTTAGCTTAGGTCCTGGGGCTAATGTAAACACGTGTACATCTATTTCAAGCTATAATGACTAATATGACCAACAAAACAGAAGATTTGACTGAGTCGGCAGAGCGCCTTGCTGGGTTTCAGAGAAATCGAAGATTCGATTCCGTGCTCGATTAGCGGGGCACAGTTTTCTTTGCTTTATATCTGCTGGTTTGTTTTACGGGCTGTTCTTAAGCGTGATCGTGAGATACTGCATGCAAAGATTTTGGTTTCATTACGGTCGACGCTGCCTCCAAGCCTTACTTGCCTTGCAACAGAGAGAGAAAAAAAAGCTGCAGCTCTTACGGTATGTCATGAACGACAGTCCTACATGTGTAAAAATAATGTGCTCTCAGTGCAACAGTCTGCATCACCAGCTCGTCAGACGCTGCCACAAGTGCCACAGGCTCCCCTGCAAAATTTATCGGGCAGCTTTCTTTTGAAACTGCCTCATCTTTAAGCGTACGTAAGTCTCTCGTCCCGCGGTTATCATCTTACGAAGCAGCACAGCAGTTAATCTCTCGTGAAAAGACCCGCGAGCTGCCATGCAGTAGAAGACGAGGCTTACGAAAAGCAAAACGATGCAAATTTCTTTGTTTATGCCACTAAACCTTGGCCAATCCCCCCATGTGGGTATGCGCCATGCCTTAAGAGGACGAAGAAGAAGAAGAAGACTCTGCAAAATTTATTCTCATGGAGGCAAGAACATGGCTCCCTCGGCGGCTTCCTTTCTATCAAGTATTCACGGAACTAGGTTATCAATATTACATAGTCGCGGATAACAAAGCACACAAAGGTCTCTATAGAGGGTCGCATTTGGGAACAGCATTTCACTTCGCAACTAGAGACAGCGTGGGGATGCCATTAGCTCGTTGCGCCCGTAGAAATTTCCAGTATAATAAAAATATGATAGAAACAATATAACATAGCGTCAAGCTGAGAATATAGCAGAAGTTTCCTACCTGCCGAACACAAATTTTTCCTGAAAGGTTTGCTTGTGAAAGAACTTTTGTCAACATCTATACGAAATTTTTATTTTTCGATGCTTGTGCCACATAGCTGTAAGTGTCTCTGTTCAGGCACCGACACATAATTTTCAGGTTGCTCTGAATGAAAAAAATATAAAATAAAGACGTCTCAGAATCTTGACATCGTTGAAGTGCTGCCTGGTATAAATGTCAAGTAGTTCCTTACCTTAGACGCTGGGGACCTCTCCAGGTGAGTAATGAATGACATTAGTGAATGTCACGTAGTGACGACACCAGTGCCTCTCGAGGTGAGAGTAATGAATAACAATTTTAAGCTATTACTAGATAGAACAGGAGTTCAACATTACGTTGAAGTGTCAGTGTGTGTGTGTGTCATAAAATAAGCGCATGTTTTCTCACTGCTGCTCCTAAAATTGGCGTAATGCTTTTATCTACACTACGGCAGCTCTCAGATCTTTTCTAATCAGCTATTTTTTTCCTTTCTTGTTTCCCATGTTCTTCGCATTACGCAACATATTTGCCCGGCCTAATGTCGCGACCTCTACTAATTGTACCGAAAAGCTGTTTATGTGGTCTTGCCAGAGTTGTATTTCTTGTTTTACTGCGAAAGCACTACTTTACGAGGTCTAACCGGCACACCAAGTTTTAGTGAAACTTGACCTTCAAGATGGCCCTGTGAAAATCTATCATAGCGACAGCTCATGCAGAAATAAATTAAATAATGATGCGGATGGGTCTCGAATAAGCAGTGGTGCGAACATATCATCTTCGCTGGCCACTGCACGAGGGCACTACGCTATCGGCGCCGAATATCGTCGCTAGACGTGCCGACGACCCAGCGATTGAGCCAAACACGCTAAACACATGCGTTCGAACGTCTTTTTCTTTTTTTTTTATTCGAGAAGTGTGCCATGAGGCAAAGTTGAGAAAGGGGAATGAACGCAGGCGATAGAAAGTTAAAAAGAAGGAGTGAAGGCCCGTTGCGCTGAGGTAGTCGCACGTGCACTCGGGTTAGCTACGTTAGAACACTACCACTTTTTCGCTAAAAAAACTTGTCAAACAAGCCGTAATGCACGAGGCAGCTTCTCAAGTTTTTTTCGGAAAAGTGCGACTATGTCGCAGCCGTCGTTCAATACTTCTTGAAGGCTTTCTGCTCAGCGACTTTTTGAAATGGCCTATTTACCTCCATTTCATTTTTTCCGTTTCTTCAGTCATACCTCTCTGAGCTGTCAGGCTGTCAGCTGTCAGTGGCGAAGAAGCAACGCCTTTGTTTGGCCGCGCAGACTTCAAACAAAGGGTAAGAAAAAAAGGTTTCGCGTCTTTAACGGCTCTATTTTCTGCGTACTAAGGCTACAATTCTACTGCGAAAACTCCACGTACAACGAGGAACGTCATCTTTTAATTTACTTTCCTCCCTACCTCTGCGTCTACCTTCTTTTTTACTTTCTTTCACTGCGCCTTCGCTGTTTTTCTACACATACATCTGCGAAGTGTTACACCGCATCAGCGGGAGAGGAAACTGGTAATCATGCCGTCACGAAGCGGGTCTCCGTTTTTCTTCTTTATTTTCGCCTTCACTCTATCCTTCAGCACGAATGCGGGACCCGCAGCGAAGTGAGCAAATCAAAGAACGTTGCCAATCCACACGAGTGCACTGTACGCTCTCTTCCACCGCCGCACATTTGCATGACGGCAAACACAGCCGAAGTGCCGCAGCTCCCTTGCGTGCGAATACGGAACTAAGACAAGTTAAAAAAAAAACAAAACAAGATGTTTGGAACGAATGCCGCTGAGCGCGCACGCACAAGCTCAGCCTGAGAGCGCTCGGCTGTCAAAAGAGGAAACCAAAGAGAAGCGCCGTGTGTATTCGCCACGAACCGTCGTCGGCTGGGACGTCGGGGAAAGGAATTAAAATTCCACCAACCTGGCGCGAACTAATGTGTAAATAGAAACTCCTCCCCAGACGTCGTAGGCAGAACAGAATTGAAGGGGGGGGGGGGGGGGGCTGGTTTCGTTATTTCTGTTGTGTACATGCCTGCTAGAACCTGTCCACGAAAGCGTGCTTCTATGCTTTCTTCTTGTTTTCTCGGGGCAAGCGCTTTTTACCGCTTTCTTTCCTCATGACCTCCTTGAGCAAGCGCTTATTCTTTCTGCTCCTACCAGTGCGGAAATTACATCTCGTGTTCGCTCGAGCAGTCTGCTTTACACAGAGCGCAGTTTGCAGGACCGAAACATGGGTGCGCTTTCCTGAAATCTTAAAAAAAAAGAAAAAGAAAAAGAGAAACGGCTTCCGCGTTTTCTGAAATCTATACATGCCAGAAAGCGCAGTGTTCGAGAGGGAAAAAGCAAGGGTTCTGTGCTGTCGGAAACTCCCCCCGATCTGTACTCGTCAGCGCCGGATCGCGAATGAATGCGCATAAATCTGTTCCCGCCATTTTCGCGCCGGCAGCGAGCTCGTGTGAGAGCGATGATTGGCGGCGCTTTGCGATGCTTAGTGCCGCTTTAGTAGGCTTTTTTTTTTCAGGAAAGAAAATGGCGCAGTAGCTGTGTCATTTCTTGGTGGACACCTCAACCGCGCCGTTAGGGAAGGAATAAAAAGAGAAATAGGTGCCGTAGTGGAGGCTCCGTAATAATTTCGACCACCCCTGGTGGTCCTCCGTGTGCTGTGCGATGTCAGTGCACGTTGAAGATCCCCAGGTGGTCGAAATTATTCCGGACCCCTGTGCTGTGCGATGTCAGGGCACATACAACACCCTCAGGTGGTCGCAATTAATACGGACTCCTCCACTACAGCACCTGTGTCTCTCTCTTTCTGCTTTCACTCGCACCTTCCTCCCTTCCCTCAAGGCGTGGTTTGGCTGTCCACGCGGTTTGGGGACGCGGGATTTGAGACAGTTACTGTGCCATTTCCTTTCCTAAAACAACAACAACAACAACAACAACAACAACAACAACAACAACAACAACAACAACAACAACAACAACAACAACAACAACAACAACAACAACAACAACAACAACAACAACAACAACAACAACAACAACAATAATAATAATAATAATAATAATAATAATAATAATAATAATAATAATAATAATAATAATAATAATAATAATAATAATAATAATAATAATAATTGGTTTTTGGGGAAAGGAAATGGCGCAGTATCTGTCTAAAATATCGTTGGACACCTGAACCGTGCCGTAAGAGAAGGGATAAAGGAGGGAATGAAAGAAGAAAGGAAGAAGAGGTGCCGTAGTGGAGGGCTCCGGAATAATTTCGACCACCTGGGAATCTTTAACCTGCACTGACATCGCACAGCACGCGGGCGCCTTAGCATTTTTCCTCAAAAATCAACATTTGGCACATGCTTAAAATGCCAACCGACTGCTGAAAACCAGCAGATGTGGCCTATGGTGACCTCCTATATTAATTTGTGCTTGAGCAAAATTTCCTATCCGGACAGTGGGGAACTTACTTCAGGGAACGGGAGCGCGCACGAACCCTCTGCAGCTAAATTTGCGCATTTTGTAAACAATCGCAAAATAAAGCCAGCACTTCGAATTACTTTTCATTGCTGTACGTGCAGCTCTGATCGCCGCTGGTAATCCGCTGCATCAGGCACGGAGACAAATGGGGTGCACGCCTCCGGAGTTCTTGCACGTTCATTCATCGCCAGAGAGGTAAGGCGCTAACGCAACACATTCAAAACTTTACCGGGCCTTAAAGAAATGTACCTACGGAGGCGAAAGGATGCAATTGGTAATTGGCAGTTTTATTTTTTTTTATATTTGGACACTTGTACACTTCCCATTAAGTTCTGGTTTCGAAACTAAGGCCTATTTGTCATCGCCACAATCAGCCTGACTACGCCCACTGCAGGGTAAAGGCTTCTCCCATACCTTTTCAATTAACCCTGTCCTATGCCAGCTGCGGCCACCTTATCCCCACAAGCTTCTTAATCTCATCCGCTCACCTAACTTTAATCTCATCCTTAATCTCATCCACTCACCCCGCGGCGCTTGCCTTCTCTTGAAATCCAGTCCGTTACTATTAACGACCATTCGATATCTTGCCTTCACGTTACATGCCCTGCCCATCCGCATTTCTTGTTCTTGGGTTCCACTATGAAGCCATTAACACGTGTCTGTTCTCTCACTCACTCTGCCCGCTTCCGATCTCTTAACGTTACACCTATTATTCTTCTTTCCATGGCTCGCTGCGTTGTCTTTAATTTAAGCTAAACCCTTTTCGTTAGCCTCCACGTTTCTGCCCCATAGGTGAATACCGGTATGGTACAGCTGTTGTATACTTTTCTCTTGAGGAATATTGGTAAACTGCCATTCATGATCAGAGAGAACTTGTCATATGGCATTTCGCCTCTTTGTACTGGTGGTAAATCATTATGTCGTGCCGAGAGCCTGAAGATATGTAAAAAACATTGATTTCTGTTAGGTTTCAACTGAGACATAAAAAGGCGCAAACTTTAGAGGAGGATCAGCTAGATCGTTCGCCTTTCTTATACATGCCAAGAATTGGACAGAGAGCCACTCAATAAGTTGATAGCTTCAAGTCATAAGACTACACCGGAAACACGGGCTGGTGATAATATGACATCGATATGTTCTCATTCAGTGTGCATCTTGTATAAAATGTGGATTGTATTGCGGTAGTGTAGCCGCATAGTTTTTTTTAATTCATCTGTAATTGCTGACTATGGATAAACTTGAGGTGGTTTTAGTTTCTTTGGCGACTGCTTTCGCAGTTAAATTAAATATTCACATGTGAGATTAATTTGTCGTCACTGTACCACACTGTGGGATTTTCTAACGAGCCTGAAACTGGCGGTAAACAATGAAGGAAGCTTGAGTATTAGCTATGCTGTTAGGAAAAGCAGCGTATCAAGTATGAACGGAAGGATATGCGCGCACCTAACGCGAACAAATGATACCGAGACGCACTCACTGAGACGATGTAATTTTAATGTACACAGGTATGCCCTCGTTCTGCCCACATAAACAACAGAAGAGAGATGTCATCGATCGGGCTTTCCTGAACAGGCTTTTTTTTTTTAAGTTAAAAAGTGGGAGAAAAGCAGACATAGAGCAGCTTTTCTCAAATTTCAATACAATCAAAACCCGATATGACCCAGCGGATTGTGAAACTATTTGTACCTGATACTTGCTCCCAAACGCGGCAGAATGTAAATTAATAGTGAATAATGATATCTGGAATTCGTTTGGCAAGAAAACTGTGTAAACGAGTAGAAACTGAAAAGTAGCTGGCTGTGTGCAGGATCAAGAGAGAATTATCTGAGAGTCCCGTTAATTAGTCGCTCTCTGCGAGCAGGACTATAGCCACTGATCAACTTTAAAAAAGCTTCTTGACAGTGATCAAGGCTTCCTTGATCAGTGATCAAGGCTTCCTTGATCAGTGATCAAGGCTTCCGTATGGAAGCCGAAACGTCTCCGTTTTAAACAACAACCTTTTGGTCGGCGTTCCTTTTTCTTCAGTCATGAATCTTTTACCCGACCACACGAGTTTTCGTCAGACTTTAGATTTCAAGAAAGCTTCTCGGTGAAACAGCATTTGAAGTTTGCATAGAGATTCCAAAGATCTTAACAAACGGCAAACAGTCAGCACTAAAGAAAGGATGCCAGTGTGCAGACTAGAATGGTGATGAGAACAAAATTTGGTGAATGCATTTGTTTAAAAACAAAAAAAAACAGCCAGTTCTCGAGTTACCAGAATAATCAATGCAGCTCTATTGTTTCTCTCGAAATTCATATCAAGTAACAAGGTTAATTTCATGAAGCCATTTCAATACATCATGTCGAGGAAAAGAACAAAAAACAGTGTTCTGACTGAACTCAAAGCTGGTGAGTTGGCCTCTTTTAATAAGAGAAAAGAAAATATTGAAGTGTGCCTTGGTAAAAGAGAAAGTAGTCGAAAACGTTCTGTATATTCCGCACGGCATATTTTTCAGTACTGTGCAGTGCAAACAACCAAGAGTCTTGGATCAATGTAGCCATTTATTTTTTACAATTGGTTATTAAACTCATCTCATGCAAGGTTTAACCACGTTCGCGCCTTTTATTGTTGCGAGGAAATTACTTTAGCAGCGTGAGACACCTGGGCGAAACGCATCATTGTGGTGTTCTGCAGGGCCTAAAGTAAGGATAATAGTTTCATTGCTTGCTGAAAAGTCCTGCCTTTCTTTTATCTTTCTTTCTCGGATTGTCTGAACAGTCAAAAGAAAAACAGTTATTGCCGAGTGATACACAAAACCATAAAAACGAAGAAAGCTCTTGACAGCATCGAACAGCACCGCTGGCACCAAGCATTTTGGTCCCCCTAAGACGCCCACTAGAGAACAGCGAAAAAATTGTGAAATAATGAGGACAAGGAACTGCGAAAACTTTCTTTCGATCTTAAGCGCAGCACCTGCTTGTATACTTGTATATTTGGATGACTACTTGTATAAGACATTCAGACTGAATCAAACCATGTACAATAACGTCCAAAAGCAGGTGTTCGCGTACTGCGAGTCGAACCAACTCTGATGACTATTCGATAATGATCAGGAGGCGGGAGAGGAAAAACTGTGACTCCAAAACAGAAAAAGATGGGGGGGGGGGGGGGGGGCGATTTAGCGTGGTTAGGCCAAATGCGAAATTCGGAAAATCGGTTTTCACTTCCGTTTTCACTTCGGTTTCGGCTTAAGTTCGAGGCTCGGTTTTTAAGGCGAAGCAGGCTTTAAACAAAGATCAGGCTTCAGAAAAAGTGGGCAGGTTGCCCACAACACGTTGGGCGGTTTGTTATCAGGGTCGCCTTCAAGAGTCAAGCAGGCTTCAGACAAACACTGGCGAAATCGGTGAGTGGGGGCCTTGCACATTCAAAAGCTGAGAAGAAGGAAGGAAATTAAAAAAAGGAATTGGCCCAGCCAGACCACACGCAAAGATTAGCTGTAGAGGGGCCTATTCTATACCTGGTCGAATAAAAAAGTTGTACGTTCTGTCAGGATCCGGTGTTTATTTTGGGGATAGCGTCAGAAAGGGTTCGTTGCTGTCCATGGAGCTAATTTTGTGCGCAATGACCATAAAATAGCGAAATATCTTAATTAGAAAAGAGCGTCTCATTTTGCCGCCACACACTGTCGCATTTTGCCCCGCAGGGCAGGGCAAACTGCGATGTTTTGAAGTTTTTGAAGGACGAACGAAGGGCGAAGAGTGCTCAGCTGACAGAGAAGAGAGCTCTGCCCTGCAACCATGCAGGTCCTGAATGTGCAGGATATACACTTCACCTTCATCGACTCGTTTGCACGCGCAGCGACGCCACGCGAGTATTAAAAAAAAAAGAAAAGAATACATACTGCGACTAGCACACACGTACAATCCGCTGAATTTCCACCCCGTTATTCGCCCGTGTCTTCGCAACGTGTCCTCCCTGGAGTCCCTACCGCGGCATTCTTTCAGTTCGGCACCGTGTGCACTCGAGGCCTGCGAACCCACCCGTATTCTTCGGACACCAACCTCTTCCAGGATCTTTTTTTTTCGTTTTTTGCTTTCCGTGTGCACTGTGCGTGCGTGTATGCAAGCGCGTAATTCTTGCTCCCCTCGAGCGCACTCTTGCGGGTTCGTGTCGCAACCGGGGTCGCCTGCCGCGCGAATGACCGCTGGAAGCCAGGCGGCGCTATCTGCGGCACGCCTTCAGCCTTCCGTTCTCCGCTAACACCCTATCTCACTAAATGCGTGCAGCGCTACCAAAGCCATTGTCGCCGTATCAGCAAAGACGCTCGAGGATGTTTCATCATTCTCGGCACCACTGAGGGAAAGGTGTCGCGAGACGATTACAACAGTCAAAGCAGTGACCAATCAGTAAGCTTGGTCCCATGATAAGAGCTTTGTTAATCCAACCAATATTATGCTCACTACATAACATCTGGTTTTAACAGCACTGCACGATTTTGTTCAGCCAGAGTGCAGCAAAGCTGCAGCGGAGGAACACCAGGCGGCTGTCACTCCTTTCTTATTTGACGGTGCCTGCGCCTGTTGGCGGCTCCTTCGGAAATTGTTTACGCCACGCAGATTTTCAGGTAGCCGCGCTAGTCTTTCGAGCTTGGTGCACTTCTATGCTGCAGGCCAGCAAACAGGAAATGAGTTTTGCGCGCTCCACACCGCGTGAGTTGCCAAATGTGTCATTTTCTTGGCACCAGGCAAAAAAAATAGATGACCGAGAGGTCACACCACAGGCTCAAAGTAAGATAAATGCTCTCTTCTCTATTTTTTTCGACGGCGGCGCCTCGTCGGCAGATGCACCAGCGGCCAATTTCAGGGTAAGTCATCCGTTGCTTGGCGGCCTTCAAGCTGTCAGCGGCGCTGGCGATCAAATAATGGTTGCGAAAGAGACGCCGCTTAAAAGGCGCTCCGCTTTGGAAGCGTCTGAGAGGTCGGCGCGTCTTGACCTTGCCGGCTCTTTTATTTGATCAGCGGCGCTCAAAGTAGAAGTGCGGAAGGATGATAGCTCTATCCCATCCCTGCACTGTTACATTCTAAGCATTTCTTCTTCTCTCTGCAGCGCCTCTCCAAAAATCTGGAGGCTTATCCCCTAAAGTAATTTGGTCGGGCTGACATCATATACTCCGGCCGCTACTTACCCTAGGGTAGTGCTTCACTGGCACAACACTCCCCTCCGTGCCTTTCCACTGCACTCTATTACGCGACACTGCGCTCCGATGCTGTTCACGCCACTGAACCCGCATTCACTCCGCTCTACGCCTACATAAAAGTTTTTAGCACAAATATTGCGCTACCGATAGCAGCCACTTCTTTTGAATAGAAAAACAAGAAGTGCATTAAGAATTTCTCCACAAGACAAAGCCACGGATGATAACTTGCGGATAAGTAGAAACTGTGCTATACACAGCTTGGAGTATGTGAGACGGAAAGGAACATCTTGCTGGCTCGTTTACTGTTTGTCGAAGAGGTAAATTTGTGACGTAATATCTGCAAAAGGCGTTAGCAGTGCTGAACAGCTGGCAGCTAGTCACTGCTACATTTAAATCCCTTAATGGCTGACTGGACCATTGCCTACATTTTTTATTCCTATTCATCCGTAAAAGCTTCAGCAAGAGTAAATTTCTGTCTTAGCTTCTTTTTTCTTTCGCCCTCGCTTTTAAACATTGTGGCAGAGAGCGACGAAGCTGAATAACGGCAGCGTTAGACAAATTTTGAAACAAGTAACTTTTTAGACTGCAGCCTCCTCCTTCAAGAAGCCATCGGGAGTACTCTGCATCGCGGGTCAAGGGAAATGCAAACCAGAGCTGCGAGTGTTTTCAAAGTCGTCCACATTCAAACAGAAACGGCACGCGACAGACCCTCTCCCCGCCTACGACCGCGTCCCATCGTCTTTTCCGCAACAACTCACCCCTCTACCGAAAACCTTTCACTTCCCTGCCACTGTCTCTTCTATTTCGTCTCGCAGAGTAACCCCCCGATGTCCCCGCCCCATCCTACCATTCTCTACCACGCTCGCCTGCCTGCCGGCTTCTTCCTGCTTCAAGACGGCAGCCCGACTTTTCCAACGCCTTTCGCGTGCGCTTTCACTTCCATGCCGGCCTGGCTCGTCGCGAGCTTTGTCTTCTCGTCTTTCGCATTTCTTCCCGCGCGCTCCTTTTATCTCCTCGCGGCGCACTCAATTCACTCGCCCTCTCCACTCCTCGACGCCTTCACCCCCTGGGCCAATCCGTTACATTGTGGATGTAAGCAGGGCTGCCCCCTTTTCAGTGCAAGGAGGCAAGCGCCGTGATGGAGGGAGGCCGGATAGGATTTCGTCTGCGCCGGCGGAATGGGAGCCCTTCCTTGGCTGCATTTCCTCCTTCCCCTCGCCTTTCCCCATTTCCTTTGTCCTTCTTCCCCTTCCGGCTCGTGCCGGTTTTTCCCGGACATTCACTCCAATTTCGCCTCCCCTTTCTCCCTATCCCCCCTTCATTTTTTTTTTCTTCTGCTCGGACAGCTTTGCTTTTTCCACACTTTCACTTTCCGGTCTGGCCAAATACCTACACGCTTCCGCCACAGTCCACCTCTCTGTCTTCTCTTTTCTGTCTCCCTTCGCCAGTCTTCGTTCGTCGCTTCAAGTTCATACCTCTTTTTCGTATGCGTCTGTGGCTGTCGCATCCTTTCTGAGAGCCTGATTTCTTGAGCCCCGCGTGTCGTACGCTATCTCTTCGCATTGATGTAAAAGGTGTTTATTTTATACCTTGTTTCCTTTTCGATTTCTGGCCGTGGGGCTAGAGTTTGCGAGTGGGAATGAGAAAGGACAATACGTATTGGAAGCTTACCTGTACGAACTATGTAAGTAGCCTACGATCTGTAACTTTTCACCGTCTCTCCTAGTTATTCAAGCCCGCGAAACGCTCCCTTCCCACTAGGAGAGGCGGACCAGCGAGAGAGCGCCTTCGATCGCCTGAGTGGCGCTGCGCGGCCGCAGCAATACCCAATGTTAGAGAGTAAAAACAAATGTTAACCGCGGATACACAGTATACGGCTCAGTATGCGAATATGATATGAGATCACATGAGGAATAAAAATACTGCACCATGATCGCTTCTTGTTCCTTCTAATTCTCTCCAGCTGTTACGCTAGCCGGCTCCAGAAGCCGCAATGACAGTGAGTGAACAAGCAGTTAAATATGCGGTAATTTTGGCATGGCTCGCATGACCACATATCTACTTGTGACTTCAGAACCACCTTTGGTCTTTGGAAGCAGAAACAAAAACTACATTGGCGAATATATTCAAGGATAACCTAGTTACTGAGCGTAGTCGAATTTTTCTTCGGGATTATTGTATACTTAAGTCTACGTACCATGACAAAGCAATAACCCATATTTAAAAATTTGGTGTCCCTCCCGTTTTAAACCCATAACCACAATTATGATGATGACGAAGTAGCCTTTAAAACAATGATGTCGTCATTATAGTGATACTCTATTTAAAAGCTGATTACGGCGTTAAGACGCTGCACTAGTGCGTTCGTGCATTATATACTTTGCAATGGCAGCCGCATTTGTAGAGGCGACATCAAAAAGTGCCGTGGAGGAAAGAAATGGTGAAGTGGTCTTTCTCGGCATTAATTATCAAGCCTCCGCAAAGACAGAATGTTTTGTTTGGGAATCAAGGGGGCGACTGAATACCACACGATTTGCGTTGGGGCGTTCTGTGACGGACATGGCAGCAATGTTTCTATAAAGGTTAAATGCAACAAAACTCTAGTGCGTCGAGATGTACCCTAGGTGCTTTAAATGGTTTGGCAGCCCATCATGGAAGTACATAGTTGGAAAGCAAAGCAATGTATCGTTGCATTCATTCCCGACCTTGTAAAAAACCCAGCCCATACACTCGTATTCCCTTAGATTGAAATAAATTCTGGTGGCGTTACTCCAAAACCTAACTGATTCATTTGGGATCAAGAGTAAAGTAAGCGAAGAAAACAAACTCGTCCCAAGAAACACGAGTGCACTACATAAAGACAGGAGATGATGTGTCCCCGATATGGATGATCGCACAGCAGAATATAAATGCGACACGGATGCGCTCAGTAAATAACAAATCTCACTCGCACCGACAGGAACGACATTTGGAGAACATGTTTTACTTGAGTGCTCGAGGGTTACGAGCCTGTCATTCACCGAGATCCGCTGCGTCTTCCCCGCCTGGGAGCGGGAAAAGCGGCCCGCTCTTCTGCCTCTGTCACGTATGCATTCATGAGCGTATACTTATGCAAACAGCGAGCAAGTAGATATACGTGCAGGATCTGTGCTCCGTTGAGACAAGGGCGCCCCCCTCTAAAGGATCTTGCGCAGGGAACGAGAAAAAGAAATCCCTCTGGTTTTATTTTCAGTTGCCGCTAGACAAATTGAAAAGGAGCGACTGGGAAACTTATGCATTGTCTGAAGTCTGCCTTCTGCTGCTTTGAGAGGACAGCACGCGCTATTCTGGGTGTTTCTTCTAGTTAAATATACGCGCTTACGTGGCTTGGTGAACAGGGCATTTTTTTAGGCAACTGGAGCCTCCTGGAAAAGAAGCTAAACTGGTCAAACTAGGCTACGGCTTAGTTAACACATTCCGCAAGAGCAGTTTTGTCCCTCCATTTTCCCTCTCTTATTCTCCTCTGTTTTCTCTCGTCTTCACTTCTTTTCTCCCTCTTCTACTTTCTCTCCTTCTGTTACTCGTTTATTCTCTTCTACTTCTTTCTCTTGGCGTCTTCTTTTCTTCTTTCGTCTCTCTCTGTTCTCGCATATCTTTTTCATGATTTGGCTTGTCTTGGCTCTTGGCTTGGCTTGTTGTAGCTTTACGCCAGTCCATTTGAGCGCCAAGCCAGGTCAAGGAAGAACAACGACAACTACAACCACAGTGGGCTTCAGTTAACGACGGCTCAGGGTCGGCTCCCGGTAACGGCTCTCGGCGTGGAATGTAGTTGTAGAGCTTCCATCAGTTCAAAGACTAGCTGGTCACGATGCCGAAAAGAATCGTCTCTGTGGCAAACAACGGTGTGATCTTTTTTCTTTTTATTGTTTTTATCGCACTTACAGCAACGATTCGGCAGGTTATTAATCAAGCCCTCCCCTAGCGGTCTTTCGTGCTCTCCTAACCTCACATTAATACATCGGCTGATTCGGCCGATACATTAATGGTTGGTGTTCGGTATGTTTACCAGAGCAATGATCGTTTTCAGGCATACTGACCAGCTAGTCCGACAACTGATGGAAGCCTGCTGCAATCGCACGAATAGGAAAAATTATATCGGTCAAACTTCGGTAGGGTTGCCGGTTAGAGAAATTTGAATTTTTAGCCGCCGCACTCGGGTTTCAACGATAATTTGTTTTAGTGCTTCAAGTCTTTTATGATACCTGTTCAGTGAACGCTAATTATCGTGGCAATTGCTGCTTTTGGGTTTTTTCCCTATTTATACGTGTTCCGGACTCGTATAAAGTATCAGTGTGACTTAGCGCTTGTCCTTGTGTTGTTTCTTCTTCCATTTGTCTTTTTAAGCGCTATTTCCACCGTGCAATATAACCAACTTGCCCAAATTTCTGCCCTCCTAAGTGCCAATTTCTTCCGTTCAAAGCAGCTACAATAACGCCGTCGTCATCAGGAGCAGCAAATATATCTACGTGAATTTCGCTGATGATGTGTCTGCCTTGCCTGCATTTAACTATAGCGGGCGAATGAAAAGATTACCATCTCAACTTTTGGTACCATAAGCCTGGCCTCAAGGTCTCGAGGTCTCGCAGAACACGCAGCCCCTTCGTGAGAGGGTGCTCCGTCACTTGGAATAAATGAGAGATGTGTCCCCTGGTATAGCCAAATTGACAACTGACCGACCTTGGCCTACTTTTCGACAAAACCGGCGTTATCCTTCATCAGCATGGCTTGTTTTTTTCATTCCCCAAGGACGCCAAGTTGACCGCAGACGCTCTATTTCGCCTGTGGGCATTCTCATTAACTTTCGCCGAGTGCAAGATATCAAAGATGAAAAAATTTGTACATAGTGGGTTGCAGTACGAAGGCACCGTTAAAAGGACGTAAACTAACTGTGGAGATGCAAGAAAGAGATCACACCTGTGACCTGTTATTTTTTAAGCTTTTAAGCTAACAAATATAAGCGTCGGCATCTTTCTTTGCCTTAAGATAGAAAATTAAACTCTTAAACACAGTCCACGCAGCATGCAGGCAAAGCGGCGAAATTAATAGAAAGTTGCAGCTGCTATTAATTTTTAATACACAAATTTGCGCCCTATTATTTGAAACTACTCAACAATATTGCCGCTTGAACATGTACAGCATTGTTGGACAAAAATTTTGAATACTGGAAAATTGGAATGTACTGTTATGTAAATATTGAAGGTAACGCTCCATTCTTCCGACGCTTAGCAAAATCTTGCTTTTGAAGTTTTTCCATCGCTCGCATCGAGCAATTAATACTGCTATAGAAAATCATTAGGGAAAGTTGTTGACGATAGCAAAAACGTTAGCCTGCCGACGGGAGATCTGCGGATATATTGACTGTTACAGTGAAATATTACAATATACGAAAAAAAAAATTGCGTTTACAAATTTAATCCTGTTGAAAAATGCTTTTGTCCAGAATTGCTGGGTATGTTGGTACGGGGGATCGCTAGGAGAAAGAAAAAAATTGCTTTTCTAAAAAAGACTGGAGGCCAGCGCTTCTGACGTAACAACATAAACAACAACGACTGGAGGCATGTGATACCGGTTACACAATCTCATGTATTTTCTTCACCAATAAAGCACGCGGATACACATTCTGTTCACTAAAACAACAAATTTCAATCACTTAATAATAAAACTGCGGAAGCACGTGGGAACTGAGGTGATGCATATGATTAGAACGGCTGTTCCTGGTCAAATGTTTAGGGAAAGCCCCCAAGGTCGAGTAAATTTGTAATGATTCGTTCTAATACGGGGTCCAGGCCGAATTTTTCTTTAACTGCGAAGTTTCTGAGAAGGCTGTATAGTTTTCCTTTGTAGCCGTACGGCTGCGCTTTGGTGGGTGCCATATGAGTAATTATTTCCTTATTACAACGGCTATTGTTGCTGTTGCAGTTTATAACGTGCTATTTTTACATGGAACATATTTGTTTTTGTGGTTGTTTGTAGATGTACTCTCTAACCATGATGGCACATTACGTCAATGCAGGAATGCATTTAACGGCTATATTTTCACCTCTATTTGTTCAAAGATTTTTGACCTTCCGTTCGTCAGTGCATCGACACCACAAGAAAATGACGGCCGCGTGCAGACAGAAGAGAGATGAAAGAAATAGATGTAAAAAAAAATATTGAAAGGACAGGCGCGTCGCAGCAACTGCGTGATTGAAACAAAATTCGCAACGCAGCAGCCATGTCCTGCAGCAACAGACACCCTCAGTACTCTCCTATCATGTTGCATGCAGGTAATAGAAGCTTATACAAAGGGGCACTTGCTCATGTACTAGTTAGCTTACAATAAGTTCGACAATAAGAACAACGATGTTGCTAAAAACTGTCTCCAGGTTCGTACTATATGCAGATATTCTGGAGAAGCTCATTTTTCGGCGAGAAGTTGTTTATGAACGCAATTTTTTGACAAAATGAACGCAAAGCTGGGAGAGTTGGTCTCTGTTATCCGTTGTAAAAAAACAGCGGGAAAAACACGAACATAGAACGAACACGAGCGCTAACTTCCGTTACTTTCAAATGATGATTTATAACGCACACGTACATTTATACCTTTTCCGGCCACAAACTAAACAACACAAAACGAAGCAGAAATAAAAACAAACCCATTAGCACTACTTTCTCATCACTGTTTCATATCTTTCCTTTCTGGAAATGTAATGCAATCTAATGTAATGCAATGTGCCATGTAATGTACTTTTACAATGAATTTTTCATATATCGTAAGATGTCACTATAAGAGTAAATAGTAAATATATTTGCAGATCTCGCCTCAGCAGGCTTGCATTTTTTAGCTATTAACGTTTTGTCAATCGCCAAAAACGCTCGCCATTCCATTTTTATGGCAGGATCAACTACTCGATGCGAGCGATGGACGAACTTTAAAGAAAAGGTTTCGCTATCCGTCGAAAGAATGGAGTGTTACCTTCAATATTTCTCTAAATGTACCTCGTAATATTCCACAGTTACCGCACAACTAAAATTTATGTCCAAGGATGCTGTACTTGGCATGAACCACAAGGACGAAAGCAGATGTTTGTATAAAAGACAGCTCACGAGAGGTAAATTTTTATCCGCTTATGAATGCTCAATGTCCTCACCACATTGCTGAAGGGAGATTTCTTGAAAACGTTTCAGCTTTTTATGCTTTTGGAATGCACGGAGCGTCTTTCATTGTGATGCGTCCACTGTTGCTTTTGAGAACAAGTTCATAGCTGTTCTCGCACCTGCTCTTGTAAATGCTATCACGTGCTTGTATTGTCCGCGTTTCTCTCTTCATGTGTGACACTTTTTGTGTGCTTTGTTGGCTTGTGGCGCCCGCAAAATGTCTATAAATATGCTTGCTCGAACACTAGCGTCATCGTTCCTTGCATCCCCCAGACCAACCTCACCTGGGGCGGGAGACACAATATGAAAACAAACGAAATAAAAGCAAATGTTTGCGTAGAGACGTTGAGGACAGGCGATGATGCTAAGTGGACATGTCGCACACGTTACGGAATCGCTGTATGCTTACAAGTTACGTAAAAAAAGATGCATGAAAGGTTTATTTAGCAGAACTTTCCTCGTGTTATTTCTCCTGTGTGCATGACATCAAAAGCCGTAGTACGAACCACACCGCTAATTTTTAATTAGTACTTCAATCTTATCAACTAGTAAAAATTGTTACTAAGTAAGAGAATATAAGCAACGCCATTTAATGCTAATGCCCCACAATAGTGCTCATTATTGTGCACTTGTCTCAAACACTAACACCCTTCTCGACTTCTAAACCTGTTCCTATCGCTGAGCAGCTTGCTTTGGTGCTTAGAGGCTGTAGCACTATGCTGTTGAGCGCGAATGAGTGAATAAAATTGATTTATTCAAGATATCTATAGTTCACAGTTTCAGATAAGGCAACGGTAACCAGAACTTAGATTGGGCAAAGCACCTCTGACTTCAAATTCTAGAGCACGTTAAACAACATTAGCCGGTTGAAATCAGCCACGAATCCTTCATTACGGCGTCCCTCGTACAATACTGATCAACGCAAATATATACATGGATGCTCTATACGGTTACAGGCGTATGTTTACATGGAAGTTCATAAGCCACGGCAATAATTCGTAAAAATTACTCATACGAGCGCGAGGAGTGATAAAATGATTCTAGGCGGTTGGTTTGCTAAAATTCATTTCGACACCGCAGATTAAATCCCAGTAAAATAACTGTGCGTTTTACGTGTGCATAACTAAAGAGCTGATTGGCCCAGACAGAAAACTCTTGTCCTATTCCCTATAGCGTTGGGTTTGCTCATTGTTATTGAATAAAGCTGCGTCAGTGCACTGTATGCAGCTTCGCGACGAGTGCCGCTATTGCTAATAGACAGTTTTAGCTCTGCGTACGCTAGTGCTTGCGTACGCAAAGCGCTACGGCGCTGCGTACGTTACGCTGTCCGCTCCGAAGTATAGTTTTAGCTGGCCGTGCCGTAGCGTCCCTCAGGCGCACGTGGCACCATCTAGTAACAAGGCGTCAAACCACATCAACGCTTGGTTGAAGAAAATTTCATCCGTGATTACTGATAACTAGTGTGAGTGCATTGGGAGCCTTTTTTGTTTAAAGAAGAAAAACTATGCAAACCGAAGAAAATGTGAGAACTGGCTAAAAGCCAGAAAACTGCTTCGCCAGGTGTCGTTGCTACGAGAAAAACACACTGAATTTAGTTAGGCTTAGGAGCTTGAAAATCGCCAAATTATCTAAAAAACAGGGGCTAGTTATCGCTTATACCGCTACGTGTGGGCAAGATTAGGCGAAATAAGAGCGAACCGCTACCATTTGAGCGAGCTATTGCGTCGGAGAATCCAGCGGCGACGTGTATTTATTCCGAAGCGGGCGAGCAGGGCGCCGCCATCTTGTCAAAGTTAGCGTACGCAAGCCACGCAAGCGCCGCAACGCAAAGTCCGCTGGCTAGCGTACGCACGCAAGACGCAGGGCTTGCGCTTGCGTTCTGCGCATGCGCACTACCGTTCCCGCAAACTCCTTGCGTACGCTAAGCCGTTGCGTACGCACAGCTAAAACTGTCTAATAGCACGCCCACGCATCTAGAGCGCCAGCACACTCTTCGCTGAAGTACTTCGATAAGAAAGCTGTTAAGATAAGCTCTCTTTCTCTCTCGGCACCATCACCAATCAAGGGGTTGCTATCACACTGCTGTGAAGTACTCTCGTGAAATAGCCATTAGTCGATCGCGCGTGACTGTTTTTAAGATCCTGCTAAGCGGGCAACATCCAGGCTCGAAATCCATAGCTCTCTGTCAAGGCATGTCAAATGCACCTCACGTATTTTGTGCCACTCCGACGTCGCCGCCTTAACTTCTACACCCCCCATCTACGCCCGTCAGATTATAAATGCTTTATTAAAATTGTGTACTTTGAGTCATGCCAGTAAATGTTTAAAATTATTAACTAAGACTTGCTGGTTTTTATGGAGGAAAAACGCTAAGGCGCCTGTGTGCTGTGCGATGTCAGTGCACGTTAAAGATCCCCAGGTGGTCGAAATTATACCAGGGCCCTCCACAACGGCACCTCTGTCTTCCTTTCTTCTTTCACTCCCTCCTTTATCCCTTCCCTTACGGCGCGGTTCAGGTGTCCAACGAGATATGTGAGACAGATACTGCGCCATTTCCTTCCCCCCAATACCAATTATTATTATTATTATTATTATTATTATTGTTATTATTATTATTATTATTATTATTATTATTATTATTATTATTATTACTACTACTACTAGACGTGAATGATGCGTACAGGTAAGACTTCATATTTTCCGGTATTTTTATTGCTGACTCATGTTCTGCACTCTTCGCTAGCTGCAAGCTTTCCTTCCATGCTCCGGCATGTTCTACACTTGCGCGCCGACGCTGCAAAGACGCCACCTGACGCATTCCGTGTTATATATTCGCAACGCTGTTCAGCGGAATTGCACATTGAACGTCTCGGCCACGCCCACACGTGAGTGAGCTCTCAGCTGGCGACGCGACAAGGCAGCCGCAAAGATCAGGCGCCATCCGTGCAGGTCTAAGCGGCAGAGTGCCCCCATGAATATCGCATGCGGAGGAAATCGATGCGCAGGCGCCGAGGCTCCATCCATCTTTTGCTAACTGACGCCTCTCACCCCTTTCTTTCTCTCTACCTGTGTCTCGCCGATTGTCGAGCATCCGACTCGCTCTGGGGTCGTGGTAACCTGGAAACATGTTTAAAGGCGATTAGAATTAATGTTATTATTATCTTTGATCATAACATAAAAAAGTGGTAAGGTTTTAACATAGTTAAACGGAGTAGACGCGCGAAAGCATGTGTTTAGCCTGGTTGGCTCATGATTTTGCTTTGCTGGGTTGCCGGCACGTCTTGCGACCACCCAGAAAACAAATACAGTTTCCGGCGAAGAACGCGTTTTCTTTATGTGCTTACTTATAGCCTTAGTAGCACTTATTAGCGGCTATTTGATTGCGTGCATAATCCTATTCCACCTTGCACTCTAAACACGAATACACCTACATGGGAGTTAATGGGTATTAATATTTCCTCTATCGCTCTCTCTTTCATAAAAGGCAGCGCGCTAGAGGACAGCTTACTACTCCTTTTCACTACTTTGTGTTTAGAGCGGACACGGGCGGAGAAAGCACGATAGCTCATATATGAATTAACTCAAGCGCAGCAGTTACACAAATCGTCACAAAGCCATATAGTGAGAATGTGTTGCGGCCTATCGCTACCAAACCATTCGGGAAACTCTTAGAATGGGCGGGCAGGTTTGAGTGAGGAACGGCGCCAAAACAAGAAATGAGCGTTCACCCTTACATGAGCTTTGTTTTGTATAACCTGTACGAGAGGAAGTTAGCTGTACTGAGTCTGTATTGAACAGCTCTGTCTTTGTAGTTCACATAGAGTGCAACACGGAGCGCAGATTATAGTCATAAAGTGAAATGTGACTGAGTCAGCATGCCGAAATGTTGGACCATGCTACGGTTTCCAACCGAAGTTTTATCGCATGTGCCGAAGCTGTTATTGCGAAACATGATATATTCGTTCCTTAGTACCACGCATGTGCTGTTGCAGAAAGAAAGCTGAATAGAGCGTTCCGGTGATTTCACGCGCTCTGTCAAGTGAAATAAAAAGGGCAACCGCCTCTGTTTGAGCACAAAGAAGTTTAGAGAAACAAACTCTTGTAAAAGTTTCCCAACTCTAGTTTGATTTTACTAGTTTTTATGAAAGTGCTGTTTTGTTATTTAACTCGCTGAAATATAAGCCAAACGTAAACATCATACGAGAATAATAACTAAGCCCGAAAATGAAAGTTGCCGCGCTATTCAGGATGTTTTGTGGGCGCGAACTGTACAAAGACGTATAAGGATCTCCCCCACATTTCTATTCTGTTGCCGTGCTATACACTGTAGCGACTTACCGTCTCATTGTCTACGATAAAAATGAAGACCAGCTTGCACCAAGCTTCAAGATTTTGAGTTAGTTTATTTTTATTTCGCGCACACTCTGACTTTCCCATATTCCATTATCAAACTGAATTGCACATGACATAAACTAATCGATGCTTACCGTGATAACAATCTAACCTGTCCGTGTGCGTTCTTTCTGCGTTTAAAATCGCACATGTTTTCGAATCCCGTGCTATGCCCTTGGTTTGGTAACTTACCAAAAGAAAGCGGAATGCTGGGGCAGTGAAGATTTACCAATAAAGGCAGCAGCTTGAAAGCAGCTCGAAACAATAGTACGAAGAACGGTTCGCAACAATACATACTGTCCACTCGGCTATAGTCGGGTCCTTTTCGTTTGTTCAATGTTAGACTCCTTTTTACATTGTGGAAACACAAAAGGCAGTGCCCTTTAAAGCTGCTATAAATGCGTCCTGGCTTTCTTTCCACCAAGCGTCGACCGAGGAACATAATTGAAAATCACTGGGGCGAGAAGAAAACCATTCGACCGTAATTCCGTTTTGTGTGTGACTTTGTGAGCTGTATAAAAAGCAGTATTTTCCCGGCTGATTCTTAAATTGACGGGGTCTGGACTTTGAGCTGCGTCTGTGTAGAGCTTTAGAGAGACGAGGAACATATCAGTGTGAGAGGATCATGAAAAAAGAAAACATCTAGTGACCCCCAGTTTCATTTCTCACGTATTCTTCAAGGCGAGGCGGTGACATTTAATGCACATCTGTTTATTTTCTTAAAACTAAGAACCACTGCATGACAACGCGGGAAACATAGTACAGGTTTAATTACGCGAACTTGAATTTAACGGCAGCTTTTATATTTTCTGCAGGAGAATAAAAAGCCCTATTGCAGGACTAGGTTCTAACAAAAGAATTTAAGGAATGCCGAGGGATTCTGCGGGGCTCCTCGTCAGACCACATTTGTAATGCGCCCTAAATGAGAGCTTTTGAGTCGCGAATGTGTCCTTGTGATTGGACTTGAGACCCGGACTTTGATGTCGTGGCCTTTTTTCAACGCCGTACAATGGCGCTTAAGTGAGGTTACCAGAATGTATAATCAACAGCGGCAAAAATGCCGACAAGGAGCCAGACTGAAGTATCAGCTAAAGTAAGACCGCATGTCTTGGCTCCGATGAAGCCTATACTGACGAAGAAAGGCAGTGCGGCGACATTTTTCCCGAGAGGCGCGACGTTTCTCGAATCGCTGCGCTTCGCGTGAAGATTGCGCGAAGTTTCGCTACTTCCGCTAACCACAAAATACTCTGTGTGCACACATTCACACATTCAGGAAAATAAAACACAGCATACACTCATGGTTAAATCGATGTAAAGCCTTAAAACATGCTATCGGTACGATATGCATGCCTTTTTGCTGGGTATGCTACAGTAAGCTCTATTCGTGGAAAGCAGCTTGTAGGCGTGAAAATCATTTCCTGTTAGATAAAATTCTCCTCACAGCAGCTACATTCAGATGGACTGTTGCTGTCACACGTGTACTGAATATAATGTTTCAGAAATAAACACATCGTCATTCGGGGACCTCTACAGAAATTAAAAAAAGTATCATTTAAACTCCTGTAAAGATATCCGTGCAGTTTACGAACCTTTCGTCTCAAAATATATGATGCATCTGTGCTTGTTTTTTTAGCACCCAGGACACACAATGACCCAGTGCTTTTGCCATCCGGTAGCACATGTTTTTATGGATTTCTGGCAATTTACTGGCGAACACGCAGATTTAATTTTGTTTAGGCTGCAAATACGGATGCTATACCCTCAATATGAACAGTAACCAGGGAAATTTTTTGGGGTGCTAGTACTGGTTACGGTGGAACAGAATTCATCATCAGTGTACATAGCTCTCGCTATCAACCGGCGAGATTTTGCAAAAACTTTTTAATCGTTGTGGTTAAGAGAGCAGGCGCTTTTAACGACGGTTTTTGTTTCTTGTTTTATGTAAAATTTTACTCCTGCTCGGTTTCCACACTTCAATGCTAGTTGTTCCTTTTATATATTGACAACATGCCTAGACGAACTATAGTCGGGTGCAACTCAAGAACGAAGCGGCTTTTTCCCGTCAAAGGACCCCCTTTCCAGCTAATGGCGTCGGTCGATTCTCGTGACCATTCTAGCATGAAAATGCAGGGAGTGGCTGATGAAAGGCGATAATCCCCTCACTCCATGGTCGGAGATAGTCCCCTGTCTGCATTTTCGCGTCGCTCCCTGCATGATCACGCTAGCAGGGTAATGAGAATCGGCCGACGCCATTGGCTGGGAGGGGTCCTTCGACGGGGAAACGCCGCTTCGTTTTTGAGTTTTATCCGACTAGAGCAGAACCGAGGGCCCTTAGTTTTAGCACTACCTTTATTCGGAATAACGAAATAGCAGAGTGCAGATGCAATTGACTCTTATAATGCTTGCTGAAAATCAGAAATATTTTGGAAATCGGCAAACTTTAATTGCCATTTTTTTCTCCGCATGCTTGCGTCCAAGTGAGTCTTTCTTTACTCAAAGTCAATTATATAATTCAGAAACCTCTGACTCGATTACTGCGCGATTTGAGGGGTGCTCCTTAAGTAACTGAAATCATGACGCCTCAAAGAAAAAAAATGCAGCTCTTGAGAAGCAGGAAAGCACTCCGAACATTGTGTACCTCATAGTGCTTGGCATAACTATTCGTAGATTCAAGCCCGAGCGTTGTCTGGTGAAACCAGGTTAGGTGTGCTCACGATCAATTATCCAGAGCAGAATACCCACAAGAAGTATGTTCCGAGTGACAGAGAGAGAGAGAGAGAGAGAGAGAGAGAGAGAGAGAGAGAGATATAAAAAGAAGCGCTCGAAAAGAAAGAACTGTGCCGCACACAGGCATGCCTACAATGAGGAAGAAGAAGACGGCGATTAGTGGGCCGGCTGTCTGACACCGGTCTGTAATTTTCGGCTTTATTTTCTCACTTCAGAGGTTTTCCAGCCTTTTTGGTGTGTGTCCTCGACGTGCGACGACCTGGGGGTCCCTGGCCGCCGGCAAAAGCACGTCAAGCGACCTCCTCGGCGCTGTGCGCCGTATCAACGCCGACACGGAACATCACCGCCAGCTGAACTCCACGCTGCACTGATGGCAGCAGCGCCAGCGGCGGGTCCAGCGGCCCCTGTAGTTGCGGCTACAGACCAGGCCCCGCCAAACAAGAGACTGCGCGACGACCAAGCCAGCAACGAGCCTCTGACCGACCATCCAGAGGACATGAACCAAGCATCATTTACAGTTGTATCGTACAAGAAAAAGAGAGCTATCGGTGTTCCTGTAGTTTTCATGCCCACTGAGGAAGGAGGAAGCCTATGGAAAGCCAACCCCAACATTGTGGCTTCGGCGGTTGTAGCATCGGCTCAAGAAAAAGTCCTCAGCCATCGCATTCACAAGGATGGGAGCCTGATGGTCACAGTATCGACGCTGCCCGCCGCCAACCGTCTGCTCACGGTAACTAAGCTGGCTGGAGTGGCTGTAGAGGCCAGAGTACCATACTCTTACATGGCAAGTTATGGCAAAATACAAGATGTACCTGTCACCTACACAGACGAAGATCTGCAGGAATATCTACGCGACCAAGGTGTCCTCTCAGCAAGGAGGCTAATCGCCTACACTCCTGAGGATGGTGGAAAGATAAAAGCGGTACGCCGTCGCACAGTTATATTGGAATTTGCAAAAGATGCGCCGCTACCAAAACGAGTAACGCTGGGGTTCTGTAGTTACCCTGTAACTGAATACGTCGGAGCAGCAACTCAGTGCTATAAATGTCAGAGGCATGGCCACATATCAAGACACTGTAACGGCCCCGTGCGCTGCAAAGTGTGTGCTGGCCCCCACTCGCACAAAGAATGCACTTCGAGAGCACAACCTAAATGCGCTAACTGCGGTGGCCCACACCCTGCTTCCTATGGAGGGTGTTATAAAAAGAAAGCAGCCACAGTTGCTCGCACGGCAGAGCAAACACAAGGGAAACCCCCTAAGCGCCATGAACCACCACCTAACCCCGACGTGGTTTTCATGACTACGGCAGCTCTTTCCGAGAATCAGTCAACACAGCGTGGCAGAGCAGCTGACAAGACCTACACAGATGCGGTAAAAAAGAAGCGTGGGAAGTCCGTTGGTTCTCCTTCATCAAAGCTACTGCAACGCACTACACAAGACCCGACAAACAGCGTCGCTTGCTCTGACCCTAGGGCGCCACAACATGACAAGAAGATCAGCGGCAGGCAGCAAACCGGAAGCTCTGAACAAGATGTCACATGCCTACTGATTCCGATGCTGTTTGCAGCCATCAAGGCTCTTATCCGTGCAAACCCCTCGTCAGGAAGACTACCAGAAGTAGAAGCTGTCCTTGCAATGGAGCCGTTGGTGTCGGTCTCCTACGCTCCGCAGGGGCGTAATACCACACTTCAGTAATCATGGCTTCCACAGCGAGAGCTTCACCGCAGCTGACAATCCACAACATCTTTCGTACATGCACCATTTTCCAGTGGAACGCTCGCGGGCTACGCTCTAAACTCTTAGATTTCCGACAGCTCGTGCGAGCGTACCGCTTCCCCTTCATAGTCATCTGTGAATCACGCGTCGAGGAAACTTTCCGACTCAATGGATACTATTTCCATCATTCACAACGACCAGATAACGTCAGCAGATTGCTGATAGGCTTTCGCAAGGATATCCCGGCCTCACCGGTTGATGTCCCGCCTCACAGCGACAATGAATACGTATGCGCTGTC
Organism: Amblyomma americanum; assembly: GCF_052857255.1. Classification (NCBI taxonomy): domain Eukaryota; kingdom Metazoa; phylum Arthropoda; class Arachnida; order Ixodida; family Ixodidae; genus Amblyomma; species Amblyomma americanum. Next base: position 186,775,591 of record NC_135500.1, on the reverse strand, counting down.
ACAGTTATTGCCGGACAACAGTACACTCTGATTGGAGTATATCTTGAGCCAGGCATGCCATTTGATGCTTTGAGACTTGAAGACTTGATAGTAAGGACGCCCTCTCCACATATTATTTGCGGAGACTTCAATGCTCATAATGAAATTTGGGGCAGCTCACATACATGTGCCCGAGGTGCCAAGCTTGCAAAACTTCTCTCCAAGCATTCAGTTCAGCCATTAAATGACGGCAGCATCACCTACCTCCGAGGCCCGACGAATACCATCAGCATCGACGTGACATTTGTCACAAGTTCATTCGCCCACAACTTTGGCTGGTGCACTGATTTGGAGACACGTGGAAGCGACCATTACCCAATCCTCATATCGGCTTTCCATTCGCAGAGGAACCCAAAGAAATTCCTTATAAAATCTGCAGACTGGGACGCATACAAGGACGCTGTAAGCAGAGGAATTACTGCGGCAACTCGCAATGAGGAATTAGCATCGACAATTGCGTATTGCCTGAGGGCGAGTACAGAACTTACAGCTAAAAATGATAACCTACCTTCAAATGATGACACATTCCAAAGGCTTTGCGCTATACGCAGGCGAGCTGAAAGGAAAGCTCTGCGCACAAAAAGCCTCGATGACCTACGTGCATGCCGACGGGCACAACGTCACATTCGACGCTACATGGATAAACTCAGTCAGCAAAAGTGGCGTGACTTTTGTTCTACGCTGGATGTGCGCAAACCAGCAACCAATATTTGGCGGATAGTTAGAGGTATGCGCACGCCACTTCAACAACTCCACCCCTTCGCTGCACTCTCCCTTCACGAACAAAAATCTATAAAAGAAGACTCAGAAGAATACTGCAAGCTGCTGTCGGCAGGGTCAGGGCATTCGACACTCTCCGCAGATGGTCAAACAGGCATCCCAAAGGCGGTAGTGCCAGCGTTAGACCTGCCTTTCACAATGGAAGAACTATCCACAGCTATCGCGGAGACAAACAGGCACACGTCTCCGGGTCATGATGAGGTGACCTATGACGCCATTGCAAAGTTACCCCACACCTCCCGTCTTCGACTCCTGGAGTATTACAATTCTTCCTGGATGGCTGGTGAGGTCCCCACGGAATGAAAGCTGGCGAAAATCGTGCCCGTTTTGAAACCCTGTAAGCAGCCAACAAGCTACGCATCATTCCGGCCCATTGCCCTACTGAGCTGCGTAGGTAAGCTCATGGAGCGCATGATCTGCAAGCGCATAACTTGGTTCCTAGAAAGCCGAAATGAGTTCCCCCAAAAAATGAACGGGTTCCGTCAAAACAGGTCTGCGACTGACAATATCATCGCCCTCGTCTCATCAATTGAGGAGTGCCTTCATGCTGGGTACATCCCAACAGCCGTGTTCCTAGACATCAAGGCCGCTTTTGACTCCGTCTTTCACCATGCAATTCTCGCAGCCTTTGGCAGTCTTGGCCTTGGAGGAAGGCTATACAAGTGGATTGGGCATTATTTAAAAGAACGACAAATTTTTATTACCACTCCAAACGGCCCAACACGCTTTCACGCAGTGGAGAGGGGCGTACCACAGGGAGTGGTGCTCAGCCCTCTCCTGTTCAATATTGTCCTTATTCACATAAGAAGACACCTTCCGCGAGGGGTCCGCATAACAATTTATGCTGATGATATCTGCATCTGGACCGCGTCACGTTCGCGCTATATTACCCAGCAACGTCTTCAGAGAGCACTATTGCACATTTCGATGCACCTGGCTTCCAGAGGTCTTCGTCTCTCGCCAGAAAAGAGTGTTGCAATGGCGTTTACAAGAAAAACTATGTCCCGATATCCGCTGCTCCTAGGCGGACGATCGCTGCCATATGTACGATCTCAGCGATTCCTGGGTGTTGTAATCGACTATAATCTGTCATGGTCACCTCAGATAAAAAAACTCCGTGCGAGGATTACTGTAGCATGGCAAGTGTTCAGGTTCATGGCGGGAACAAGGTGGGGTAGCAACTGCCGATCAATGCTTCTGCTTGAAAAAGCCTACGTTGAAGGAACCTTGCGCTACTGTCTACCAGTGCTTCAAAGATTATCTACATCAAGCAATAAGACTCTCAATGCTGCACGGAACAACTGCCTGCTAATATGTCTTGGCCTCCCAAAGGGTTCCTCTGCATCAGGAAGAGTAGCGGAGGCAGGATGTCTCCCACTAGAGGTAATTGCCGCCCAGGAAACTATGCGTACCCATCTCCGCCATGTCCTGCAAGGGAAGAAGCACTTCCTACACCGTGTCCACCTAACTCACAGCAACTCTAGGTTTGGCCAGGCAGTGCAGCTCCTGCCCCTTCCTACTATTAAACAGCCTCAGAAACTACTACCTCAGGCCTTTCCTCCATGGACACTCTCTCCTCTAAAGGTGAAGAAGTCTGTTCCAGGTGTGAATGCAAAGAGCGGCATGCCACAGGCAGCACTTCTGCAAGCTACTCTCGCCTACTTAATCGAAGAATATACGCAGCACACCCATATCTTCACCGATGGTTCAACTACTAAAGAAACTTCTTCTTGTGGCCTTTATGTGCCCTCAACAGGCCATGCCCTTTCTTACCGGCTGTAGCGGAGGACCTCCTCTACAACAGCTGAGCTTCACGGCATTAAGGAAGCTGTTTCTTACATCCTGCGCCGAACCGCCGGCCGTTGGGTTATCTTCACCGATTCAAAAGCATCTCTGCAGATCCTGGCCAACCTGCTGAAGAAAACGAATCACCAGCCAGTTTCCCTGGACATTGGGTATATCCATCATTTAGCTAATGCCGCAGGCCACTGCATAACATTTCAGTGGGTACCTGCTCACTGTGGCATTATGGCTAATGAAAAAGCAGATGAAGCGGCCCGTAAGGGCCATCAACATCAGAGATACATTCGAAGTTTTCTCACGAAATCTGATGCGTTCCAAATGGCTAAAAGCTTTGCGTACGAAGAAACGTATCGGCTTTGGAGTTTGCCGACACATCAGTACCAATTTCTTCACTCAATCGACCCACATCTTAGATCAAGACTCTCACCCAGAATTCCTCGACAACTCGAAACACTTTATCACCGACTTCGTCTGAATGCTGCATATACAAATGGCCTGCGATACCGTTTTGGACAAATGAACAGTCCGCATTGTGACAACTGTGCTTCGATAGAAACTGTGGAACATATCCTGCTTGAGTGCCCTGCGTATGCTAACGAGCGTGCGTACTATGAACATTGAATGCAGAAGCTCTGCCCAGTGCCCCTAACAATGGACAAAGTTTTAGGCCCCTTAGCCTGCTTCAGGCAACAGAGACTTGCAATGAACTTTCTTTTTACATATTTAAAAGACATTGGACATCTCGATAAGCTCTAAATTCACTTGCAGGTTACCTTCATGCATTCTTCTTGCAGTGAACTTCGTCAGCCCATTCGTCGGACTATGCACTCCATCATTCCATAGGTTACATCGATACTCGCCACTGCATCCTTAGTACCCATTTCATGGCTGCATTTTATCTTCGTTTTTTTTTCACCTCTTCCACGCTGCTCTCCTTCAGTCTTTATCTCCCAAATTCCCATCCCTACGCAGAGTAGCATGCCAGCGATATTGAAACGCCGGCTAAATTCTATGTTTCTTCATTAAAGACTCTCTCTCTCTCTCTCTCTGCCTACAATCGCAAGACTTTTTCACTCGCCTCATGCCCAACATTCCTGCACAAAAATTTTCATGATTTGAAAATCGTAAGGCACTGATATGGAAATATCGAAGGTATTGGTCCGTTCTTTCAATGTCAAGCAAAACCATTATTTTAAAATTTTTTCCATCGCTCACATCGAGTATTAAGGCTAAAACCAATATGAAACGCTTTTGACGACAGCAAAAACGTTAATAGCAAAAAAATTCAAGTCTGCTGACGTGAGATGTCCGGATATATTGATCGTTGTAGTGAAATCTTACAATATATAAAAAATGCGTTCATAAACACTTTCTAGCTGAAAAATGCTTTTGTTTAGAATTGTTGGGTATGAGCCGTACTCGAGAACACTTCGAATATTGGCAGCATTGCAGAGCGCAGAAAAAAAAGAGAATAACAAAGGCAGGTAAAACGTAGCTTGATTCAGATACTTTTTATTTCCTTGTATGTATTTCGCGAGATGATACTGCAAAATTCGGTCTCGAGCCTTTTCCAAAGTGCACCGGGGACTGGGCCTTCACTGCGTTGTGAAGTTGACATCGATCTTTTTCTTGAGGGCTTGCGACTTGGTCAAACCTGGGCCTTTCTGGCAGTAGAATAGGCAAACAAATCGATATTCCTCCTCCTCCTCCTCCTCCTCCTCCTCCTCCTCCTCCTCCTCCTCCTCCTCCTCCTCCTCCTATACCCTCAGCCGCCTTGCTTTCTCTCACTGCATATCCGTGAGTTACGGCTGCTGCCTGCTGGCTTCGAGGCATTTTTGGAGCCGCTAAGCTTTGATAGCTTTTTTTAATGCCGCATGATTGCCCGCGAGCAGCCATTGTACACAAAGAAGTGGAAGGCAGTAACTATCGATCGTGGCGCCCCGTGTTGGCTTAAATATGCCAGGACACGATACGAAAGTCTCTCTACCTCTCGTTCTTCATCACTTTGTAACACATGCCGTTGAATGCTGTGACGGGACGTCAATATTCCACGTCAACTCCAGGCCGCCCTGATTGTCTGCTCATTATGATGTCGAATAAAGTAAACTAACACAATAGAAGGTAAGGTTCCAGTGTGCATATAACTTGTTAGCCGAGCTATTTTTACGTTGTAGATGCTGCAGCTTCCTCATAAACATCGTTTCAGACCGAAATAAGTATAAGCTACTTTTTGGGAAGACTGACGTGTTACGTACTAATTCTCTGTGTTCGTGGATTCAATGTTGGCTGCATCGCAAAAGCTGCGCGGCGCTAAGGAATGACGTGAGGGGTGTATCGACTTCATAAGTGGGCGTCACCTCGGTGATTGATGACTTCTTTAGGGCCAGCCGCTGCAATTTCCATGAGGAAAATTATCTTCGCTTCGGCCTAGTACTTAGCGAATCCTTCGATGATTACTAGGAGGGGCTCCTACGTAAATAGTGCTACAAATAATTGCCCACATGAAGAAACTGCAGCTGCGTAAGTGGGTGAAGAGTAAGCAGAGGAAACTTTTGAGAAAGCCCAACTTTACTTACCGAACAGACCTGCCATAGCAGATAAGCCTTCAAGCACGGAAGTGATTGATTCGATGCTGAAACTTCTCAGCTGAAGATGCTGAACAACCAAGTAAACAAGGAGCTCTGGTGTGGATGCACTTTGGTTAAGCATCTATGCACCCGTAAACTGAAGACATCAATGTAGTCTGGTAGGACGGGAGAGGATATGTATCGCGCAACTTTATACAGTGTTCAAGCGAAGTCGGCAACGAGTAAGTGTGTAAGCAAACCAAAACAGAGCTTATCGGCGCACGTAGAATTCACTAATAAAAGACGCTGCCAGCCGGTATCAACGAAGCCGCTTCGATTTTATTTTTTAAGCATGGAAATACGAGGAAGGAATTACTCACGCCGATAACACGGCAGTTCTTGTAATCTTTTGCAAAAACAGCACGATGACTTATGTGCGCTGACTGACTGCAGGGGAAAAGTCGCTTGCAGTCATTGATTCTCGCACAGTTTCGGTCACCTTTACTACACAAAACGCATCAGAATGTGCTTGCGGTATTCGGATATTACAGGTTCTGACGGCGAGACAGAGAAGGACAAAAGGCACAGAGGCTTGGCTTTAAGTATTTGATTTCATTCTTTGAAATACACTGATTCGCGTCGTCGAGTCACGGAAAAGCGCAGAGAAGAAATATAGCGCGTTTTTCATAACTAAGTTAAAATGTCACAGCGAGAGAAGTACGACAGCCATCCTTCCTGCACTGAGCGCCGGAAAACATGCTCTCATGCACACGAACCTTGCTTTTAGAGGGAATTTTAAGTCTGTACAGCATACTTTGCGAGCTCATTCCGAAATGCTGTCCTTTCAGATTACGTTCTTTGAGTTAAGTCTCCTTTTTTGTATGAGACACTGATACATAGAACTGCGTGGATATGCATTTCCAGTCTGATGCCAGACAATACGCCCCTTAACGCTGTAATTTAACTCGAACAATGTTTTTAGTCATTCCGCAAATCGCAAAAACGGGAGAGCCGCTCGATAGGAGGAAAATCATTTCGGGGAAACGTTCATTGCGAGTTTTGCAAACAGCACGTCGCGCCTTTGTGAATACGGCACCGTAACATACTTGCGCTACAAGGCGCGTTTCGAGGATATGGCGGGACGTTTGTTTTAGAATGCGCACTGCTTCCGTATAGCCAGTTTCAGGGAGTTTTTTCTTTACAGATTAGAGGGAAGTTGGCATTTAAAGATAAGTTTGGCAGTTAAAGCAGCCGAAGAGTTCTACGCAAATATAGACAGCAGTCAATGTAGTGAGGAGGTTAAAGAGAGGCAGCAGAACACAGCAATGCGCCATCCCGTCAGTAACGAGAGAGGAAGTAAAGAAAGACTTAACAGCAGTGCAAAGGAGGAAAGCAGCTGATTAGGATGAGGTAACTACAAATGTGTTGAAGGACGGAGGGGAGACTGTGGTAGAAAAACTAGCCACCCTGTATATGCCATGCCTTATTACCTCGTACGTACGAAGGCTTGGAAGAACGCTTACATTATTTTAAATCATAAGAAAGGAGACAGCATGACTTGAAAAATTACTGACCGATCAGGTTACTGTCCGTTGCCTACAAGGTATTCACTAAGGTAATCGCTAATAGAGTCAGGACAACATTAGATTTCAATCAACCAAATCAAACAGGCTTTCGTAAAGGATTCTCGACAAGACCATATTCACACTTTTTATCTGGTGATAGAAAAATGTGGAGAATATAACCAACTCCTATATATATAGACTTCATTGATTACGAGAAAGCATTTGACTCAGCTGAAGCATCAGCAGTCATGCAGGCATTACAGAATCAGGGTGTAGATTAGCGTAATGTAAAAATACTGGAAGATATTTATAACGGCTGCGCAGCAAGCAGAGTCCTCCATAAAGTAAGCAATAAAATTCTAGTAAGGAAGGGTGTCAGGCAGCGAGACGCGATCATGACAATGCTATTCACCGCCTGTTTACAGGAGGTATTCCGAGGCCTGAATTGGGAACAGTTAGGGATAGGAGTTGATGGAGAATACCTCAGTAATCCGCGATTCGCTGATAACATTGCCTTGCTAAGCCACTAAGGAGATGAATTGCTAAGCTTGATCAACTTTGATTTGAAAAAGAATTAGTGATTGGTGTCAGTATTTCTCAAATTTCGCTCCAAAACCCAACCAGGTGGATTCCCGTCGAAGATGTTATCGCTCAGTTTTGTAATCACCCATCATACGTGCGCCACGAACTTATCGCTATTTTTTTATGAACTTTCTCGTTGTAACTCGCTACCATTACGTGCAAAGAAAAGCCAATATAGTTTGCTTAGTTTTTAGCCACAGTTTGCATTTTTACTACCCCCGCTTTTTGTGTTTTTCATACGGTGCGTCGGACAATTCTTGCCCTGGAGCCTCCCAGACAAATACTTTAGCCAACGCTGTTTGCTACCATCGACAAACTGGGCCGTGTTGTTGCCGCGCTCCCCAAGGACGGCTCAGGAGGCGCGTGGCGACACGCATTACACGCCGGGCCCCGTTCTCGGCACCACAGGCGGCCGCCCAGCCCTCCGTAATGATCCAATTTGCGCCGCCGCTCCTCCGAATCAGAAGCGCTCACCAGACTCAAAGGGGCAACAACACGCGCCAGTCACATTCGGCCCCGATTCGCAAGTCCGCCGTCGTCCGCACTCGGAGAACGCCCGCCCGCACGCACGCACGCACGGCTCTGATTTCTAGCCGGCTGCCGCCGAAGCGAAGGCGACCCAATTCCTCGCAGTAAACGGATAATCCGGCACTAGTGTGACGGATGGCGCCGAGCAATGACGCTTTGGGAAGGGAGGAGGAGGAGGAGGAGGGACCGGCCTTCCTTCTCTCTTCACGGCGCTGGAATCGAGTTTCGCGCTGGCGGTGTTTTGTTACTTTCATGTCGGCTCGAAGGAGGGACCGCGTTGCTTCGCATGCAGACAGGAAGAGAGAAGAGATAAGCAGATCGTTCTTGCACGAGGGGCGTTGGCGTCTCCGACGAAGCCCAAGAGAGGAGAAAAAAAAAGAAAGAAACCAAAACGAACGAAAAGAAGGTAGGCGGCCGCGGAGGGCGAAAAAGGCTCCGCGTCCGCCGGGGCCTACGGCTAGACGCCGTGCGGGCGCATAAATCCTTATTTGTTGCTGCGCGGTTGGGGACGTGGGGAACCCCGGGCAGCACGGGACGGAAGGACACGCTGAGGCGAGCGGCAATGTTAGCTCGTGGCGCGTGCCCGAGCAGCAACACCAGCCAGCTTGCCTTTGGTCCGTCTCTTGCATCTCTTCTTTGTCACCCGGAACAGGGCGTGGAGGATGCGGTTATGGGAAAACGCTCCCCGCCCTTTCGCCCCTGGTCTCCCGCTTTCCCTCGAATCTTCCCCGGTGCCCTCTCCTTCTCCTCTTTTCGGGATTCGGCGCGGTGGCTATAGCAAAAAGATGGGGGAAGCACGTGTAGACCGTGTCGCAGGCGGGGAGAAGAAGTGGACGCGTGAACGGTGGCTCGAGCCTCGGCGCATTGTAAGTGCACGTGTCTACGTTGCGCGTCCGACGTGTTATGGCCACCACGTGCTTATATGTGTATATGGACGCACTGTCTGAATGTGTGCATTTTCTTAAGGGTCGTTCTGTTCCAGCCCCCGAAGACTTAGACGCGGAAGCGACGCATGGTTACGGACACCACTGTTCGGCGCGCGAGTTTTCTCAGATTGGGGGCAACATGCAATGCACAAAGAGCGAGATAGAGATATTTAGTGGGTTTTGGCGTCAGTTTGGAGTCTCAAAACATTTATCAGTAAAACAAACAAACGAAAACAAAAAAAACTAATAGGAACAAAACAAACAAGGAAATCTCTTGTAGAGGGAACGATGGAATGAGAAAAAAGAGAAAAATGAAAACGCTTTATATATATATATATATATATATATATATATATATATATATATATATATATATATATATATATATATATATATATATATATATATATATATATATATATATAAAATGAAATTTCCGGCTCCTTCTCTACTCTTCTTACTGCACGTTGGGAAGAAAAAATAACAAAAATACTGTGAAGGAATGCTTCAAGATCGGTACTTGCTTATCAAAACTCCTAGGTATAAATACATGACGCGCCGCATGTGGTCTCCCAATTTCACAATACTGTTCATTTGTAAAAGCATAATTTGTGAAGACATCATAGCGAGCCTTGGTTGAGGTTAAATGTGACAAAAGTAGAAGGGGCTTCCTTTGTGCTATGTGAAGCCTTGTGACGCCCTTAGCGTTGGACTGTAAAAAGCACCGTTAATCTAGCTGCAGTGGGGCAACTTCCGGTATCAAGAAATATTTAAGCAACGCAAGCCATACAACTCCATACAGCTCGCTCAGGGATACCTTAAGACGCAGCTTATTGGATCCGTTGGTGGTTACACCTCCAGAAGAGGGTCATGATCAACAGAAAACCACTCGAACGTTTCATACATGGGACCACGTACAGAAGAGACGGTAGAGGGGAGAAACTTGCTGTCAGAAGCACCTTAAAAGTAAAAAGGAAAATATCGCAGCGCACAAACTTCATGAGCACTGAAGCGCACGAGAGCGTTGAAGAAGGTTAAGAAAAATCACCAACATAAAAGAGCGAAGTATAGCGAAAACGCAAGAAGCACCCCCAGGAAGCCCCTATGCGCCGTTACTCATTCGCAGTCGTTGGAGCGGAAGCAATGTTCGCCCACACTATGTCTCAGGGTCCTCCGGAAAGTAAAGAGAAAACTCGGGGCTCGATCCCAGTTTATGGCAACTTTTTCTTCGCTTTTTCACTTTTTCTCTCTACTTCTTCCTTCTTTCACGAATAGCCGTGAAAGGAAGAGACAAATCTCGGCGGTGAGGGACCGTTATTTGCCTTAATCTTCACCAGAACACTCTCATGCAAGCGCTGGGCGCTGCATCGAGGCTATTTGTGTATTATGTTTTCTTTTCGCTTCGCCCCTCATCCTCATGGTGAGACCGCGCGCTCGCGGGCTTAATGTTTACCCGAGAGGGCGAGATAATCCTCGCCCAGCAGGTCCCCGCCACCTGCGACGCACGCGCGCGCCGGGCTTTCTTTCTCCGGAGGATCTGTGTAAACACAGTGGACCCGCCTCCCTTATACTCTCTTGCGACGCGTACAGCCTTGGCCTACAGCCTCGATGCGATGACATCACGCGGCTAATCCCTAACACACGAAGGGGAACCTGGTCCTCCCCACTATCCCATGGCGCCTCTCCCTTTCTTCCCTGATCCAAGCCGGCTTCACTGCAGCACAGCACACCCACGCGCTGTTTTCCTATCTGCGGAGCCATTCCCCCCCCCCCCCCCCCCCGCCTCCCTTTCACTATAATCCTGGTTTCCTATATACAGATTTTATACCTAAGTATGGTTTTTTTACGCTTGAAACTTTTTTCTTTCCGTCATCTTTTTGGCCTCTCTCTTTCTTGCTCGGACGCTCTCGTATAAACCTATCATCCCGTCTTTCAGTCCAGCGGGCCTGTTTGTCCGGCGCTTCGTAGCACCAGCCTTGACTGCCCTCTGTCGTTTCTAGCCGCATTCCCGGGACGAGTAAGAGGAGCAGTGTGGGTTTAGTTTTAGCGTGGGACAATGGAACGCTAACACGTGGAAAGTGGATTTCAAAGCGCAGCGCGCGGTCCCGGCGGGTGAGATAACACCCGGTCTCGCGTTTTCTCGTGGCCTGTCGAATATACGACGCCAGAGTGCAGCCGCTCGCAATCCTTGCGCATGCTGCTGGAGTATATTATTACAATTTATCTTTGTTTCGACATGGAGTTTATGACTGTGTGCTTTCCTCCTTTCTTCAACTACGATAAACCTCCCACTGATAGCAGTCATCTGAGAAATGTTAACGTAATCAAAATCACACCCTCTGCTTCACAAGCCTTGTCACCGCAGATGTGTCTTTTTCGTAGTCAACAGCCCAAGACTGCACGAGTATTACAGAAGCTGGATTCCACCCGGCCTTTCCTGTTTCGAACTGAAAAACTGCAACACCTGTGGTTGGTAGTGGCCTTTGCGAACGCTTGTTCATTGATTGCGGTGGCGGACTCCCCAGACGACCATCGGAGGTGTGACAAAAGAGCTAAACATTTTACTATATCTCTCCCCCTGCTTCGATATCCCCAAAACGTCTCTTGAGGCAGCAGTACGTCGGTTAGACTCGGGAGTCAACGCTGAGGCTAAAATTTTAACACCATGACAGCAACGTTTCGCAATCACAGGGGCTAACAAAATCTCTGATCAAAAAATCTAGTTTAGCAGCCTCATGAGCGTGGTCACATGCTATTTAGGCGATAAAGTCAGCTTTTATTTTCTCTGTACTTTCTGCACTTCCCTCTATTCCCCTCCTCGTGTGTATGATAGCAACCCGGGAAATGTGCGTGGTTAACCTCCCCGTCTTTATTTTATGCTTTGTGTTTATTTTAGAAGTTGGCTCCGGATGGTGTAGTGTAGGTCTCTTGGTGTTCATTTCAGCGCTCCAGAACTTTAAGGGTTCGCAAGGACAGTTCTGTGCACTTATCGAAAGTTCGGAAAGCTGAAAGTGCGAAAGAAGTCTCACTGCAAGAACAGACCGAGTAGCCGTCCCGCGATCGAAATTCTTTAATTTTTTCCAAAGCAGCATCTTAGATTGATAGGTTGGAGAATAGCAGATAAAGGCAAGAGGACATGGCAATCTGCTCTTTTAAAGAGCAGTTCTATGGCGTGAGTGCCGCTACTGTGGTCGTTTCATCGTTCTGGATATGAATGAAAATGCTAGGAATGATTCCTTCTGACTCACAACTCTCACTGCCTTTCTACTCTTTGTCTTGCACTCACAGGCTGGGGCATTTATTTTATAATTTTTTTAGGGCGACCTCAAACTACTCATTAACTTTTATTTATAAGCTCTTTTTTTCCGCCTGACAGTACAGGCTGGGCGCATTATTTTCATTTTTTATTTATCATTCTAACGTATGTATTGTACTCACTCAGACAGTGCGGGCTGGGCAATTTTATGTGATTTTTTTTCTTGCCCACTCTACTCTGCCTTTTACTTAAGCCCGTTATGCTAGGGCGGTGCGGGCCGGGCAGAGGCCTTTTTTCTTGTTATTTAATTCCTCAATGTAATTGCTTCTTTGTTCGCAGAATTCATTTTTCAGCGATAAATACACGGGACAAAGAACGGAGATGCAGGACGGACGAGTGCTGCGCTCCCTTGTACTCACGTGCATAAATAGCATTCTCATTAGAGCCAACCTTATTCAATGAACTCTTTTTTTATTGTCATCAAAACCATCTCCACCATCACCGTCATCGTAATCATCCCGCACAGGAAGTCTTCATACACAAAGGAAGACACATGAACAGAGTCACTGATTCGGAAAAAAAGACTCCGCAGTTCTCACAGTTATGTCAAGGGTCAATCATCTAGCAAAGCTCTTGGGCGATCTTACTTGCCGAGGGAGGGGTCAGAGATATGAGAGCGACTACATCTCTATCGGCATTTCTCTCCAGAAAAAAGGAAAAGAGAAAGAGATTGGCTGTTGTAACATGGCGGATTGTAACATAGCACCTTCTCGGAGCAGACTGCATCTAAGGCAAGGAGGATAAACAAAGGGTGATGAACAACTCCGGGAAGAAAACGTGACAGAGTAAGAAGCCCCATGACTGTTCTCTCTGGGTGCTGAGCGACGCCCTCAAGCAGAAGCCGTTTCGGTAGTCGCAATTACGCGCCTTTCTCCCCGGCACAACAAACGGCGCCAGTCGCAGTCGTCGCTTGGTGTCATTCGGTGCGAAGCGACCGAACACGCATCAAGGCAGCGTCCTCGGCATCGCGTTCTCGTGGGACCCGTGCGCTGATCCGGACACGGACTTTCATATCTCGGGGCCAATTATCGCCGGCCTCCGATGTTTTCGAGTCACTGGCAATCGCCGATGCTCTGACCTGAAACGAGGTGCAAAGCGTGTGCCTGATGAAAGCAGACGGACCGTGAAATACAGTCTTGGAGTGGGACCCTAAAGATGGCGGCCTCGACGTGAAAACATAGTTTGGACAGCTTGAGCGCTGTGTATTAGTCGATCAAAGCGTCCAGGCTGCTCAGGTAGGTATGCCTGAAAATACATACGAGGCTGTATCGTGTCAGTTGAAACTCTGTAAAGATGAAATACTGGCAGTATGCTCCTATTATCGGCCTCTGACAACCAAGATACAGGAATTAAAACAGTTTATTACATTTTCAGAAATAATTAAGGCTGACTATGTCATTGAAGCCGGTGACATCAACCTTCCCGATTCCGATTGGCACTACAGCCATTGATGTGTCCTACTACGCATTTGTTTAGGATAGTCATGATTGATTTCATGAATTACCTCGCTATGTCACAATCAGTTTTGATGCCTATGCGATGTGATCGTGTCTTAGACCTCTTTTTTCCAATTCTTACTGAGTGTGTCGAGTCTACAAAATTTTGACAGGAATCAGCGACCATTATGTTGTGCTTATCGAAATAGGTATGCAAGCACCGTGAATTCTACTTTAGAGTACCTATGGCCTAGTTTAGTACAGGCTGGTCCCTTCAGTACTGTTACTGGTCATGAAGCTTTGACGAAATTTTGATATGGGGACAAAACTTCCACTAGGGGTTCCACTGACCGTCTAAGGGCATGGCGGTAGCTGTCATATTTCTTTTAAATAAAATACTTTTGTCTGGTTATATCGCTTAAAGCGGAAAAGGTTTTCCTGGCTCAGTCATAAAAATGAAAAAAGATAGAATGCAAAAAAAACAGGAATAGGATTTGCATGGCGGTGCCAGGATCTCTTCTACGTGTCATAACGAATAACAGAAAAATTCATCAGGAACGAATTTGAAGCTGATTTCGTCCCGAACGCGTTTTCAGCTGTTTACTTAGCAACGTGCTGTCGGCAGTGTTCGCTAAAGAGACAAAAAAAAAGAAGCAAGCCCAGTTTAGGTTGTAAAACTTTTTCAGCGCAATATGAACGACGTTATTCTTTCGGGTATAGGAGATGATGGTTATTTCGGATTAACCGGGTAGAAGGCACGCACCCAGGAAAGTGTGTTCCCCACCCTGAAGACGACGTTGACATTTTCGCAACGTAAATATGCCTTCAAAACAAAGAAAAAAAGAAACACACGCGCAAATGGAGACTAACACAAGCACAAACAACGCAGACACGCTTGACATAAAAACAAAGAACTTGTGGTGCAGCTTTAAAAGTTTGCCGCGTTGTAGGGCCTGAAGCAACGAAGCGAATTTCCGCGGAGAAGGTTTGAAAGTTTAAACGTGATTAGCGCTAGCGTCACATTGTTTTCGTGCTTTGTGCGAAGCTTTTCCTCGCGTCGCCGCTTCTTCGCATCAAACTTAATTTAAGACGAGCTCTCTTGCGGCTCTTGGAGCTCAACGCCGCTGCCAGCTTGACGCCACTTCCGTCTTCACCACGGGCGTGATATCCGTCTTTGTCTCTGACCTCGGCGTTTCCTTTTATTTCTGCCGCTGCTATGCCCACCCCTAGGTTCCCGTGAGACAAGGGTCTCGGGATGAAATGCTACGTGACCGGGAAGCCTGAAATAGTGTGGGACACTGGAAAACAGTGGACGATAAAATGCAAAAGAAGTGTGAACAACGGGGGAGGGGGGGGTGGAGGGGGGAGGTTAGAGCTCGCCTTCGGTGTTAGGCTAGCCTTATATGCGTGGATACACACAGTGAAAGCGCCACAATGATAAGCCGTCCATCCAGTAGGGCGGTCTGTCAGGGAAGCATAGGACACGGAACGTCGGGCCATACATCACTCTATTGGAATGATCATATTTATCGTGTTACCTGCATGATGAAGACACTTTTTTCAGCAAGATATGTTAAAAATTTAAGGAGAGGGGGGGGGAGGCAAGGGATACATTTGTGTGATAAAATATTTAGAAAAAAATTTAAGCAGCAAAAATGGGCCAAAAATTAGGTCGTGGAATAACTGCGTCATCGGACAGGGCTCAACTTCACTAATAAAAAAAAAAAAAACGCCCTACTGAGTACGGTTTTCGGGCTTCATGAAATAGTCAGGAATTTTCGCCCTAAATCCGCGCGCACAACACGCGTAGCGCCCAGAAGTCTGTGTAAGCAGAGCTCAGCTAGAGGTCGCTATAGAGTGCACTATCCACATCTTCCAGCGAGAAGCTCAGCCGCTGCAGGCTGCTGTTTCTGCGGTCTTTATTATGGTACATCGAAAGGGGAGGCTCTTTGCGACGAGAGGGGGTTTGTATTGGTTGTCTGATTCCTAGCGGAACATTATTAACGGTCGTTTGTCCCCTAGGGTAATATCTAGTAGTCTAGACATTCTATAAATGCCTCTTTATATTAGTACGTAGTATAGCGTTATCATATTGGCGTTCAAACAATAGCGTTTACTAGAATTCACTCTCACCAACAGTAGATTGCGTGTCATAAGAATAAGGTGTGTTTATTAAGCAAGATGAAAAAAAAAGCATTTCCTGACAGCCGAAGTACGGGACGCGTTCGTCATGAGGGTAAATGCGATCTCTATACTTATAGAGGCGTACTTACATGAAAACGGATGGAAGCAGCGGTGGCAGAACGTTTACCTTATGAAAGGAGTAATTGGTTTTTACTTATCAGCTCTGTTAAAACAATTTGTGCTGTGCAGCTATCGGGGTGGTCATTATGCGGAGGAAACATGCTATATTTGACTTTCACGAGGAGAAAGACTGGTGTAACGGACCTGCCATGATAATTCCGATAACTGTTTATATAACCGGACAGCAAGTGGAGCTGGTTACTAGTAGTCGATGCGGCATGAATTACTAATATATTCATGCAATGATCGTAGTGAAATTTTAAATGTTGACAGTGTTTCTTTTCTTGTGTTTGGTGCTTCAGAAAGCAAAGAGATATAAAGACGACAAGCGGTAGTATAATGTCGAGTAGTCATGTGACCCGTAACAATTTTATTCAGGTCAGTTTAATAAAGCCTTGGCTTGTTTAAGACCGTACAAAATGTATAACATTATTACCTACTTCATGTCTAAACGAAGGTAATTGGAGCATCATTTTATTTCTGACACATTTAAAGACCTGTTCTCTTACTAAAAGAGCTCAACAGCGTTCCTGGCATGGATTCTCACATGATTCTGCAGTCACGAGTTCTACTGACGAGGCGCCAATAAAGTTAAAAGAATTAGTTGATGTTTTCAGTTTCGTTTCTCCACAAATAACACTTACGACGCGAAGTAAACCGACAGTTTAAAAATGGTTCCTGACAGTGCATTTGTGATGCCCATCACGACGCATAAAATTACTGCCGCTAAAATGTAATTAAACAGCAAAAGCACTGACACTGATAATCTTGAAATACAGCCAATTAAGTGTGCAGTACGTATTATTTCTCCAGCACTTGAAGATATGATACACATTTTTTTACAAACAGTATTTCCAGGACGGCTCCATGGGCTAAAGTAATTTCTTTTTGAAGGTGGCGATAAAAATAACCTTACCAATTATCGTCTTATCTCTATTATGCCTGTTTTATTACGAACTGTGCAGAAAAGTTACTCCTTGATCCTATGACAAACTTTCCTATCATACATAAACTGATTACACCCTGCCAGTTTGGTCCAAGAGATGCTCTAATGAAACAGGCCTCCTCAATAAAAAAAGAATGCATTCTGAAATGTTTCGAAAATAAATCTGATATGTTAGACATATTTGTTTACTATTCAAAAGCAATTGATAGTGCTAAAAGTAATACTTTGTTGCATAAATTGAGATGTGATGGTTTTCGAAGAACATTCTCGCATCCTATTGCATCAAATTTGGCGAACCGCAGTCAGAAAGTGACAATTAATGATTCTGCATCTCAAATTAAAGCTATACATGCAGGCGTCCCTCATTGCAACCCGTTAAGCCTGTTGTTATTTAACTTTCGTAACATTTGCATTGTGAAAGTTCATGGTAAATCTAAATTTCGTAATTATGCCGGAGATATATCTTCGGCGTAAATACCAAATTTAGGTGTACAAATTTTAGGTGCACAAATTTATGTGTACAAATGAAATAGACTGACATAAGCGCCTATTTTTGAAAGGAACTAAATTGCCAGAGCTAATTTGCTGAGGAAATTTGCTTCTTTGAAAAACCGCACTCCTGCAGTAGCAAAAACTCTTTAATGCTGGGCACTACGAAAATAAAGGCGATCCTGTTCTGGCGGAAGCAACATACCATTAACAGCAATCTAAATCTAAAATCTGTTTACACAAATAGAGGGCTTGTTCACGCATTTAACTGACTTGGAGTAAATTTTTGAGCAACACCAGCTGTGTAACGAGCAACTAGAAGCAGTAATAAGTAGCTTTTTAAAAAAAGCGTAAATATTACGGAACCTAGGTCTCACGCGAAACGTGAAGTCATTAATTTTCGAGTCTATGGTTTTGCCCCAGCTAAGGTACTGTTACCTTGTGTGAGGTACCACGACACAGTCAAACAAGAATAACTTGGATAAGCTGCAAAAAAGAGCGGTGCAGCTTACCGCCACTATGCCTTAAGACGCCCGCACTGAACCTCTTTGCAACACTTAAAATACAGCACCTGTGACTGATTTATACAGCACTATGCCGTTACTTTTTTTTTTAGTGGTTTTAAATGCTTCCAATATTTGTCTTTGTTGCAAGATCAATGCCAGTACTTGGAGTTGCGATTTCCAGATCTTTTCTTTGTTTATTCGCCTGGGAACTGTGATTACAAAAATGTGCTATTTACGATGCATGCCTTCTAAGAAAGCGTGGATCTCATCAAGCCATGTATGGTTTTTTTGGATGCGTTTCCTCGGTATTTATGATACGTAAATAGTTTGATTTGATTTAATTTGGTTTGGTTTGGTGTGCATCCCGTTTCACAATTTTTCCTCGATCT